>NC_083582.1:79507726-79612726 GCF_027579695.1 Neoarius graeffei
AATCCACACATCCCTTTTTTTTCCAGGAAAATTACTAGAGTACAGTCAACATCACAGTGCAGCACCTGGCGCCTTCTACATATGTTAATGAATTGCTGCAGTGTTGAATCAAGTGTGTCAGAATTAGAAAACTCAAGCCTGCACTTCTGTAGGTCTGTGATTATTTAATGATATGCTATATCAACATGATTAGATTAACATTTTATATATGCTCAGAGGAAACATCCTAAACTGGACCTTTCATGACAAACTCTCGTCCTACGTAACATGGTGCACTCAAGTGTATGTTGCTGTACCTTTAATTGAAGGACACAGAGGGTGTTGTGTACATTATTTTTTTAACATAATTTAAAGGTAGTGAATGTATATCTGCACTGTACTTTGGAGAACAAAAATTTATGTTGAACTCTAGAATTATTGGCACCCTTCATGGAAAAAATAAGCTTTTCCAAATGGAGAGTCTGTAGTTTCTTTATTTTAAACACAATATGTTTTAAAACATTTTTCAGCACAAGTGATATTTTCCAGCAAAATACAGGTTTCAAAATTATCTGCACTCCCACAATTGATACTTGCAAAAGTCTCCTTTTTAGAAAAACAGCATTAAGCCATTTCTTCTGAAGGTTGGTGATGCTTGTAGAGGTTCTCAGACCTTCTTCCATGCTCCATTATACGGTATAATGTATTCAGCTTTGTGCATATGGACATCCCTTACAACAGATTATTTAAAGGTACACCAATGACTTGGGGAAGCCATGGCCTAAAGGTTAGAGAAGTAGCTTTGGGACCAAAAGGTCACTGGTTTGATTCCCTGGACCAGCAGGAATAGCTGAAGTGCCCTTGAGCAAGGCGCCGAACCCCCATCTGCTCCCCAGGTTGCTCTGGGTACGTTGTATGTTGCTCTGTGTAAGACTATCTGCTAAATGCCTGTAATGTAAAAGCTAACATAGCAAGATGTTGATTTTGTGTCCTGTGTTGATTTGCATTGGCGTTTGGAGTCACAATCTTGTTGAAAGATCCATATATGGCAAAACTTCTCATAGAAAAAAAACTGTTTGCTTCTTTCTTTTTATAACTGGTTAACAAATCCAAAGCAAAGTCAAAAAAACAGGCTTAGGTCAGGCAGTCGACAAGCAGACATTCAGTTGCAAAATCCAGAATCTAAAACCAGAGAACTAGAATGAGATCCAAAACAGGTCCTGTGGACAAGGCTTGGCATTGTCATGAGTAAACTCAGAGCAAGACTTTATGTTGTGTACAACCCCAATTCCAAAAAAGTTGGGACACTGTGTAAAACATAAAAACAGAATGTGAAGATTTGCAAATCATGGAAACCCTATATTTCATTGAAAACAGTACAAAGACAACATCTCAAATTTTGAAACTGAAACATTTTATCTCATTATCTGTAGCTGCTTTATCCTGTTCTACAGGGTCGCAGGCGAGCTGGATCCTATCCCAGCTGACTACGGGCGAAAGGCGGGGTACACCCTGGACAAGTCGCCAGGTCATCACAGGGCTGACACATAGACACAGACAACGATTCACACTCACATTCACACCTACGCTCAATTTAGAGTCACCAGTTAACCTAACCTGCATGTCTTTGGACTGTGGGGGAAACCGGAGCACCCGGAGGAAACCCACGCGGACACGGGGAGAACATGCAAACTCCACACAGAAAGGCCCTCGCCAGCCACGGGGCTCGAACCCAGACCTTCTTGCTGTGAGGTGACAGCGCTAACCACTACGCCACCGTGCCGCCAGACATTTTATTGTTTTTTTGTAAAATAGTCAAGTCAGCTTTATTGTCAAATATGCTATACATGCTCGACATACAGCACAGATGAAATGTCAGTCCTCTCTGACCCACGGTGCAAACAGGCAATGCAATAAATAAAAATAGAATAATTGAAAAAATCAAACAATATAAACAGTATAAACACTCTAGATAGGAACCAGATAACACTCAAACAATATAAACAGTATAAATAAACAGTATAAACACTAGATAAGAACAAGACAGACTAAGCACTCAGACAATATAAACAGTGTAAACACTAGATAAGAACTACACACAGACTAAATACTCAAACAGACAATATAAACAGTATAAACACTCTAGATATGAACTAGACGTAGACTAAACACTCATATATATATATATATATATATATACACACACACACACACACACACACACAAATTGGTTCAAATAACCAAACAGTCAAGGGCACTTGAGGTATAGCAGGTAAACATGAAATAAGCAGTATAAACAAACTAGCAGTTGTTAAGGTGAGGTAGTGCGGAATAGTGCAAATGAGTGAGGTAAAGTGAGATGTGCGGTCCCTGAGTTCAGTGTGTTAATGAACGATGAGATGTGTGTGTGTGTGTGTGTGTGTGTGTGTGTGTGTTGGGGGGAAACTGTGAGGATGACATGTCAGATGCTGAAGGGGGGGCGGGGGGGTGTGGGCGGGCAGAATCTGTGGCAGGGGGCAGAGGGGGGAGGAGGGGCAGAACAGGGAGGGAGTTGAGCCTCCTGACCGCCTGGTGAAAGAAACTGTCCTTGAGCCTGCTGGTTTTGGCCCGGAGACTCCGCAGTCTCCTCCCCGACGGCAGCAGGCTGAAGAGGCTGTGAGATGGGTGGGTGGGGTCACCTGCAATCCTGATGGCTTTGCGCGTGAGGCGGGAGATATACACTGTGTGCACAATTATTAGGCAAGTTGTATTCCTGATGATTAATTTTATCGTTGAACAAATACAGTGCTCTCAGTCAATCCAAATTGTTAATAAACCTAAAACCAGAATGATTAACAAAGGAAAGGGGAGTTTAGGTCTTCTCAGGGGAATATATAAGTGTGCAGAATTATTAGGCAACATTTAGTGTGCAGAATTATTATGCAACTAAATGAAAAGCTTAAAGTTTCCCATCTCACTTGTTTATTTTAATTTTCAGTGTAACAAATAAACAACTCAGAATTAACAAATAAACACTTCTAGCATTTCAAAAATATTCAGTGACCAATATAGCCACCCTTCTTTTCAATAACTGCCATGAGCCTTCCATCCAGTCTGTTAGTTTTTTTATTTGTTGACGATCAACTTTTTGTGCAGGAGCAACCACGGCCTCCCAAATGCTATTCAGAGTGGTGTATTGTCTTCCCTCGCTGTAAATCTCATGCTTAAGAAGGGGCCACAAGTACTCAATAGGGTTTAAGTCAGGTGAGGAAGGGGGCTATGTCATTATTTTGTCATCTTTAAAGCCTTTGTGGGCTCGCCAAGCAGTGGAGTACTTGGGTGCATGTGATGGTGCATTGTTCTGCATAACAATCATGGCCTTCTTGAATGATGGCAGACTTCTTCCCATACCACTGCTTGAAGAATGTATCTTTTAGAAACTGGCAGTAGGTTTGGGAGTTGATGTTAAGTCCATCTTCAACCTGAAATGGTCAAACTAGCTCATCCTTAATAATAGCAGCCCATGCCATTACCCCTCCACCACCTTGCTGGTGTCTGAGTCAAAGTGCCCTGTGTCCATTAGTTATCCAGCTATGGACCCATCCATCTGGTCTATCCAGAGTCACTCTCATTTCATCTGTCCATAAAACCTTTGGAAAATCTGTCTTCAGATATTTCTTGGCCCAATCTTGACATTTCAACTTGTGAGTCTTGTTTAGTGGTGGTCGTGTTTCAGCCTTCCTTACCTTGGCCATGTCTCTGAGCACCGAACACCTTGTCCTTCTGGACACTCCAGGTCGGTTGCAGTTCTAGAATATTGTGGCACTGGAGGATAATGGGTTCCTGGTAGCTTCATGTTTAATCCTTCTCAAGTCTTTTGCGGTTAATTTGTGTCTTTTCTTCTCCACACATTTTTTGCGACCCTGTTGACTATTTGCAACAAAACGTTTGATTGTTCTGTGCTCACATTTCTATAGCTTAGCTATTTCAAGAGTGCTGCATCCCTCTGATAGGCATTTTACAATTTTTGTCTTTTCAGTGTCTGTTAAATCTCTTTTTTGGCCCATTTTGCCTGAGATAAAGAAGCTGCCTAATAATTATGCACACCTTAATATAGGGTATTAATGACTTTAGGTCACACCCTCCCTCATTACACAAATAAATACAACCTGAGAATGCTTAAATCCAATTAGCATTCAAGTGTATCTAGCTTGCGGTTGGAAAACATGCATAGAAATAATGGTAGGGTCAGAGTACTCACTTGCCTAATAATTGTGCACACAGTGTAAATATCCATTAGAGAAGGGAGAGAGACACCAATGATCCTCTCAGCTGCTCTCACGATGCGCTGCAGTGTCTTGCAGCAGGACACGGTGCAGGCGCCGTACCACACGGTGATGCAGCTGTTCAGGATGTTCTCGATGGTGCCTCTGTAGAAAGTGTGCATGATGGGGGCCGGGACTCTTGCTCTCCTCAGTTTGCAGAGGAAGAACAGACGCTGTTGGGCTTTTTTGGCCAGTGATGCGGTGTTGTTGCTCCAGGACAGGTCTTCAGAGATGTGCACACCCAGAAACTATAGCATAAAATATTTGCTCATTTTGAATTTGATGTCAGCAAAATGTTTCAGAAAAGTTGGGACGAGGGCAACAAAAGACTGAAAAGTTGTGCAATGCGAAAAAAAAGATTAATTTGGTCAATTGGCAACAGGTCAGTAAAATGATTGGGTATAAAAAGAGCATCCTAGAGAGACGGAGTCTCTCAGAAGTAAAGATGGGGCTGAGTTCAACGCTCTTTGAAAGACTGCATGGGCAAACAGTACAACAATTTAAGAATAACGTTCGTCACTGTAAAACTACAAAGAATTTGTGGATCACATCATCTATGGTCCATAATATCATTAAAAGATTCAGAGAATCTGGAGAAATCTCTGTATGCAAGAGACAAGGCTGAAAACTGACATTGGATGCCTGTGATCTTCAGGCCCTCAGGAGACACTGCATTAAAAGCCGACACGTGTCTGTAGTGGAAATCACTGTATGGGCTCAGGAACACTTCAGAAAACCATCGTCTGTGAAAACACTTCATTACTGCAGCCACAAACGCAAGTTAAAACCAGATATAAACAATATCCAGAAACCCCACCCCCTTCTCTGGGCCCAAACTCTATTACGATGGACTGAGGCGAAGTAGAAAACTTGGAAAATATGGTTTCCTTGATTTTCAAATTGTTGCATTGTGTTTTTATTTACAGTTTACACAGCGTCCCAACTTTTTTGCAGTTGGGGTTGTATATATCCAGGCTATTCGTGTGTGTGTGTGTGTGTGTGTGTGTGCGCGCGCACACACTTGATTGAGTAGAGGCTTGTGATCAATAATCAGGTGAATGTGATAGTCACTGACAGGACTCTTGCATGCAGTCCTATTTTGTTTCACCAAACAGCTTAATGATCTTGAAGGTCAAACTGTTTGACTTTTGGTCTCATCAGACCACAAAGTATTATTCCTACTGCACGTTAAAAGATACTTGTTGAAAGTAAACCTTTACATTGTGAATTATTCTCAAGCTGGCAGCTAATAAGTGACTTTGAAATGAGTAGCCGTGAAAATGAACTAAAATTAACTATCCTATAATGATTCATGCATTAAATTAAGGGCCCTTTGAGCCATTTCTGATAACGAAATGATCTGTGGTATAGTTCGACAAAAAAAGACCCATTAAGCTTTGAATTAGGTGTGTTTGAATAAGGAAATTAAAGCATACTGTTATTATTTAATGATATGCTCTATCAGCATGAGTACGTTAACTGTTTCTAAACACATACTCCAAGCAAACGGTATGAAACTATACCTTTGAGGATGTAACCATTTCTCAATATGAAATGGGTTCAGTTAATCAGAAGACCCAGAGGGTATAGTGTACCTTTATTATGTAATCTATTTAAAAGGTGCACCAATGGATTGAATTTGAAGGACCGCACAGTATACAGTACCCTTTAACTCCAGAATTGCAGCCTTCAAGAAAATGAGCTAAATAAAATAGAGCTGGTTTTGTTTGAACACAATTTTCAGATATTTTCTCAATTAGTGATGAGCTCATCCAGCCACAGGCCAGGCCAGATGAGCTTATGCGATCACGTGTCATCTGTCATCGTCGTCTGTCCACAATTTACAAAAATCATTACTCCTCCTACAGGATTGATTGAATTTTGATCAAACTCCCATGCAGTGTTCCCCAGGTGGGTGTGCATAAAAGCTGTCAAGATGGTAGCGCCACCTGTCATATTTACGATTTTATGGCCATCTGAAATTTTTGCATGATTCATCACATTAAACACTACTGTTCGTAAACTGCTGGGATGTTTTCACTGAAACTCACCCAGAAGACTCTAAAGACATATTCCAACAAGAATTGTTCACCAGGTGGCACCACCTGCCATGGGTGTGGCTCCACAGGGGTCACATACAATTTCATGCAAATCACTATTCCTCCTACAGGATTGATCAGATTTCAAACTCACACCCAACAACAGTGGCCAGTATGAAGCTCCACCCTCATTGAGGCTATTTTTTTTTTAATTGATATCCCACAATTAATATTTTGTAAATGTGATATTCTGAATGGTCTTTGGACTTTTTTTTTTGCATCCCTGTCCTCCTAATATTTACCTCCGCCAAGGAGGTTATGTTTTCGGTAGCATTGGTTTGTTTGTTTGTTGGTTGGTTTGTCTGTTAGCAACATTACAGAAAAAGTTATGAACAGATTGCTCTGAAATTTTTTCCAGAGGTGTGACTGGGCACAAGTAACAATCCATTAAATTTTGGCGGTGATCTGGATCACCGTCTGGATCCCGGAATTTTTTAAAGGATTCTTGGAGGAGGTCTGCGCTCTCCGAGTGCTTTTCTAGTTTGCATATGTTTTCAAGTACACTCAGAACATTTAGAACCCATAATAGTTTATGGGATAATTAAGCAATCTTGAACATTTTTCTGATAAGGAAAGTATGTTGTAGTGTTCTATATAAAGAACTGTTAATGGAGTTAACGATGAACTCAAATCATTTTCCACTTGAAGAACCCTTTTTGTCATAGTGTAGATAAGATCAATGAAAATTACTACAGTTTGTCAATGCTAGGAGAAAATAATTTCCACTAATTTCCTCATTGTAGAGGTCCAGTCGCTGACCATCTGCCCATCACCCCAGAGACCATACTGGTTGGAATGACCATCGCTGTTGTGATGTTTCCCTTCCAATCCCTTCTCACCTTCCTGTTCAGAAAGACCAAGAGCAAGGTATGAACATTCCTCACTGTATCACATTCTATGTTTTATGTTTCTGCTTATCAAAATGGATAAGAAGTGTGCTCAGGAAACATAGTGTAACAATGATCTTAGTTCTTATAGTTATCTAATCAGATTACTTTATTGTAATGTACACAGATATGGATCTTAATTCTTGTTCCAGGTTCCCGTGGAGCTCTCGCTGCCTCCTTCTCCCGTGTCAGATATTGTAGAGATGGATGTGTACCTCAGCCACCCAGATGTGTCCTGTGCTTCCTTTTTGTCCATGCCTACAGCCCACGAGTTGTCCATACATGAAGGATCTTCCTTTGTGAGACAATGATTTCTAGATGGTTAAGGAGGAAAACCCTTGGGGAGGAGTGTTGTTCTTGGAAAATAATCAACAACAGGGTGGTATAATCCAGTCTGATGTGAAGGTGCCACTCTGATGCTGAATATTTTCCAATAACAACATGGGTTTTCTTTAGGTTCCTCTTACTGTATACTACAGCAGTTTGCCAATAACTATTAGTTTTATTGTTTATTACTGACAATAAGTCATATTTTTATTCATTTATAGTTACATTGAAGGGTGGCACGGTGGTGTAGTGGTTAGCGCTGTCGCCTCACAGCAAGAAGGTCCTAGGTTCGAGCCCCGGGGCCGGCGAGGGCCTTTCTGTGCGGAGTTTGCATGTTCTCCCCGTGTCCGGGTGCTCCGGTTTCCCCCACAGTCCAAAGACATGCAGGTTAGGTTAACTGGTGACTCTAAATTGACCGTAGGTGTGAGTGTGAATGGTTGTCTGTGTCTATGTGTCAGCCCTGTGATGACCTGGCGACTTGTCCAGGGTGTACCCCGCCTTTCACCCATAGTCAGCTAGGATAGGCTCCAGCTTGCCTGTGACCCTGTAGAAGGATAAAGCGGCTAGAGATAATGAGATGAGATGAGTTACATTTAATGTTGTGGAGCCTCAGAGAAATGAGTCCTCATTTTGTGTCCTTGCTTGCATTATAGCACATATAAACAGTCATTGATGTAAAACAGCTTATAATATTACCAAGAAACTGCAAAGTGTAAATTCCTCTGTTCTGAAGACTTTTCTGTAGTCTAAAGCTGTTACAAAGCTCTGACACTGGAGACTCCTTCCATAAATGTCAAATAATTGTCTCCTTACTTAAAACCTCATCATAGCACCGATTGTATGATTTCCTTTATTAAAAACACCATGTTTTAAAATCCATTTAGTAGTGTTGTAGTCAAGACCACCTAAATCAAGGCCAAGTCATGACCAAGACCAAAGTGTATCAAGACTGAGACAAGACCAAGACTTTGAAGGATTGAGATCAAGTCAAGACAAAGGCAGGACGAGACCAAGTCACGACCAGGACCAGACCAGTGCGTGTGAAGGGGGGTGGGGGTGGTGTGACATTTGTTAACAGGAAGAACAATTTCAAATTTGCAATGAGTCATGCTACTGGTTGCAGTTGAAGCAGGAAATTTTACATCCAGTCACAGTAATGTTGTGAACAAATTAATCAGACAATGCTCAGGAAATTTAGTGAAATCCCCACAGTTGTGGTCTTGATCGGTCTTGAAATAAAATCCAGAGTCTCTATGTCTGAGACTGAGACAATACCATGGCCTCATGGTTAGAGAAGCAGCTTTGGGACCAAAA
The DNA here is from genome assembly GCF_027579695.1 of Neoarius graeffei. NCBI lineage: Eukaryota > Metazoa > Chordata > Actinopteri > Siluriformes > Ariidae > Neoarius > Neoarius graeffei. The sequence goes on from NC_083582.1 coordinate 79,516,637, forward strand.
GGTGGCTGATTCAATTCCCTGGACCAGCAGGAATGGCTTAAGTACCCTTGAGCAAGACACCCAAGTACTCAGGCTACTCTGGATATGTTGTACATTGCTCTGGATAAGAGCATCTGCTAAATGCTTGTTGTAATGGCGTATTTCCAAATTGGTTAAGTAGCCATTCTGTTGGACTTGATTATCACGCTTCTTTGACTGGCTATCCAAGAAATTTTTTAATTGTACCTTTTTGGTTGAGATGGGATGATAAGCAGGCAGGTGAGTATGGCAGGCAAGTGAGTGAATACGGCAGGCAAGTAGGAGCAGGACGGACATATAGTAGAAACTGGAGGACTCCAATAATCCAAACAAAGATAAAGACATTTAATTAAGTCAAAAAATAACCTGCATAGCCTGTAAATAACTTTTTTGCTGCTCAAGTCCTCAACTCCTTTGTTCAATTAGACTGAGGTCAGAGGTTAGTGGCAGCCCTCTTATCCTTAAGGCCTACCAAAGGGCTATCAAACAAAGTCCTCAGGCAAAATAAAAGACCCAACATAACTAATAATCTGTACTCCTATAGTACATATTGAATCTAATTTTAGTTCAAACACAAAATGGCTCCTACACAGCCGGCCCCTTATAGCGGAAGTGAGCTATAATAAACAAAATGTAAATTTTCTAAAGGGGCCATATACTATTTACAAAACTGTGTGTAAGAATCAGTGTATGCATCTGCATGCGAGTATGCCCGTGCACAAATTCAGTGAGGCCTCAATCAGTCTTAGGTTGTGGGCCCTCTACCAGCAAACAAATCTTACTGACAAGTCTCTCAAGTCTCATCTTGACAGGTCTCAAGTCAAGGTCTCATCTTTGTTTGAAGCCTTACGCTGCGCATCAAGCCTTTGGAATCAGGGAGGGCTTCAATGATTCTGGCCAACATCCATGATCCCCTTGGTGCTATAGCATCAGCTACCAGCACAATGTCTCCTTCACGGAAGTTGCGTCTGACACGAGACCACTTTTGCCATGTCTGTAGAAGAATATACTCTCTGACCCATCATTTCCAGAATAAATCAGCGATCTATTGTATCTGCCTCCAGCGACGTCTAACAAAGGTCTTCTTTCACAAACAATCCTGGAGGAAGAACTGGCTGCATCTTGAGTTGCAGTAAATGGTTAGATGTTAGTGGTTCCAAGTCATTTGGATTGTCAGAGACAGTTGTGAGTGGATGGCTATTTAGGCTACATCCACACGACAACGGCAATGAGATTTTTTTTTTAAATATTGCGTCCACATGAGCAACGGATCAGTAAAATATCAGGTTCATATGGCAACGCAATGCTTGCTGAAAACGATGCAATACACATGCCACACCACTACGTGCACTGTAAGACGGTCCCATCGGAGACACCAGAACAATAGAAGTAGACACATGCGCATAACTGCACATGCGCACAGTGACTATCCCTGTCACTGTCACACACACACACTTTCTCACTCCCTATCCTATGGATATAGTCCCTTTAAATCAGGTGGTCGTTTTTTGAATGGAGATGCAGAAAGAGGAATGAACGGGGTAGATGGAGAGAGAGAGGAATGAACGGGGGTAGATGGAGAGAGAGAGGAATGAACGGGGGTAGATGGAAGCCGGTACACCAACATTCTGATATCCTCCAGAATTCTTTAATGGTCCGGAATAAACTGAATGCTACACATTGATGGATTACTTTGTTCTTCTACGCCCTTTTTGAGGAATGTATTGTCGGACTTAAACCAACATCTGAAGAGGTGAGATCACTCCTTTTTTTTCCCTATTTTTGCTGGCGGGATTGACTCTGCCCTAAGGGCTATTCTCTCTCTCTCTCTCACTTTGCACCATTACACAACAAATATTCACAGTGAAAATATTTTGTAAGCGCGTTTCATGAACCAAGTTATAGGATTTGTTGACAACTCGCATCGAGTTCGTTACACTTCTACCCAGCGTGAAGCACATGTGGTTGTGATGTCATCATAAACAAATCCGTTCTACTCATCCAGACGACTTTGCAACGGCTCCATTGCCAGATGTTTTTACTCTGGAACCCATTCTCAAAAGATTTCGTTTTGGGGCACCCAAAACGCCGGTGCCGTGTGGACGCCAGGCTGAAACAATAAACAATTTTATCAGATTCACCTGAATCCGTTGCCGTGTGGACAGGGCCTTAGAATGGCCTCAACCTCACACATTACAGTCTGAAGGCCCTCATCATCCAGATGCTGTTGACTGGTGATTGACTGGAGTATTCTTTTGACCATGCAAATGAGCCTCTTCCATATTCCTCCATAATGGGCACCATGGGGTGGATTGAAAGTCCATTTCACTCACTTTTGGAGCAGACTCTGTTCAATCTGTTGTATGTTCCAGGATTTAAGAGTCTCTTTTAGTTCCTTTTCCATTGCAACAAAATTTGTTCCATTGTCCAATCTCAGTTCAGACACCTGCTCTCTTCTGGCAATGAAATGTCTGAAGGCATGGATACAAGAATCAGTATCAAGTGAATTTGCAACTTCCAGATGTATAGAACAGCTGGTAAGACACATAAAAATCACTCCATAGCACTTCACAAGGCTATGGCCTCGTTTGATTTCCAGTGATCCAAAATAACCCCTACATGAGTAAAAGGTGGAAGGTCAGGGGTCAACCTATCAACAGGAAGGTCTGCCATTTTCTGTTCACCTACACCAGAGCTGAATTTTCTGCATATTGTGCATTCATGAATGACCTTTCTGGCCAAAGCATTGGCACAAGGAATCCAGTACTTTTGAGTTGGGAAAGCATGAAATTCCTTCCACTCTGTCCAATTTCATGATGGATATGCTGAAGTACGTAAGAGCTTGGAAACATGGTGGTCTTTAGGGAGGATCGCAGGACATTTTTGTTCACTGAGCATTGCCATTTTGCTGAGACGGCCACCGACCCTCAAGATGCCATCGTCAAGAAAAGGATCCAACCTGAAGATGGTGCCGTTTCTACTCATACACTGCATACCTCTCTGCAAACAAGCCATCTCTTTTGGAAAGCCTTGCCTCTGACAAAACTGTACAATTGCCACCTCAGCATTTTCCATGTCATTGACCGATAGCATATATGGACCAGTTTTTTTCTTGTTTCTGTCTTCTTGTGACCATAACATGCTTGTTTTTATCTTTGTCTTTCTTGCATTTTTTTAACAAGATCCAAAAGAATAGATTTCAATCTGAGGAGCCATGCCACAGCTTTCTTGAACTTCATCCATGTTGACATGTAATTCATCAGGTAAGTAGTAGCATCACAGTTTTCCTTCACAGCAACATTAACACTGATAACTCCTTTTCTCAATTCAGGGTCATCTGGAAACAAGACAAGTTCAACAGGAGGGTCTGGCCAGCATTGGGGTAGTTTCTTTAAAAATTCTGTGCCATTAATCCAAGTCTTTCCTTTCAGAAATATGTCCACATGCAGTCCCTGGGAGGCATAATCAGCAGGATTCAATTTTGTTCCCATGTACTTCCACTAAGACACTTCCAAGGCACTTCTGATGATATTCACACGATTGGCCACAAACGTTTGGAATCTTCTGCTTTCATTTCGGATGTACCTTAGAACAGTCATGTTATCTGTCAAAAAAAAAGAGATGCTTCCAAATCCATCTGCAACTCCTCAGACAGCATCCTGTCCATACGTACTGCCAGAACAGCAGCAGTAACCTCCATCCGTGGTGTGGTCATCAGCTTTAGAGGCGCAACTCTAGCCTTTCCTATTAGAAAGGTGACGTGGACCTTGCTGCAGCTGGTCAATCTCAGGTAGGTAACTGTACCATACCCAGCTTCACTTGCATCACAGAAATGGTGCATCTGTGCCGTTTTGACACTTCCAAAGTTGTCTGGTACAAAACATCTGCTAACCTTGAATTCCCTCACTCTTGGAAGATGTTGCCATCATTTCTTCCAGGCTTGAGTATGGACTTCTGGCAATTCTTCATCCCATCCAATGTTCAGCTTGCATAACTCCTGTAGAATTAATTTTGCTGTAAAGGTGAGAGGTGCAAGGAATCCAAGTGGCTCATATATGGAACTGACCATGGACAGAATTCCACGCCTACTGCATGGACGCTCTTTGATAGTCACCTGAAATGTGAAGACATCTCCCTTGGCACACCATTGCACACCCAGTGCTCTCTCAATTGGCAAACCATCAAGGTCAAGATTCTTTATATCCTTTGCCCTTTCAGACTCAGGAATGGAGGTCAGGATAGCTTTGATGTTACTAATCCATTTGGTCAACTTGAAACCTCCAGTCACACAGAGTAACCAACTCCCTGCAGATCTTAATAGCATGGCTTTCTGTATCAACAGCTTTCAGCAGATCATCCACATGAAAGTTGTTTTTGACTGTGTTAGTTGTCTCAACTGAGAAGCACCCTATGTTTTCCTCAGCTGTCCTCTTCAAAGCATAACTTGCACAGTTGGATGATGATGTTGGACGAAAAAGATGTACCACCATCCTGTATTCTTTCAGTGGTTGACTGATATCCCCATCAGGCCACCAAAGGAAGCACAGGAAGTTCACGTGATGAGGTGGGACTTTCACTTGATGAAACATTTTTTCCACATCAGCCATGATAGCAATTCTGCCCAGGTGAAAGCAGACTAAAACTCCAAGTAAGGTGTTTGTAAGATTGGGGCCTTGAAGGAGCTCAGTATTCAGTGAGGTCCCTTGAGCTGCGGAGCAGTCAAACACCACATGCAAACTCCCCTTCTTTGGATGAAACACACCATGATGAGGTATGTACCACACTTTTCCATTTTCCTGTTTCAGTTGGGCTTGTGGCACAAGTTCAGCATGTCCACAAAGGCTATGTATTCCCTGTGAAAGTCACTGTTCCTCTGAAACTTCCTTTTCAATGACAAGGCACATTGCTTTGCCAGGAGACAATTGTTTGGTACTGTAGGATTGTTCTTCTTGAATGGCAAAAGTAACTGATAGTGTCCATTAACCATCTTCACAGAGCTTTCCATTATTTGCATGAATCTGGTGTCTTCAACTGACATTTGCTTCTTTTCCTCAAAACCCTTTTCAGGGAAATCATGGTTGTACTGCTGAATTAGAAGCTCACTCAGTTTTTCAACAGATATCCTATGCACATGGACATGTTTTCGACCTTGCTTGTTGAAGCATGCATCATCACTAGGGAGAAGTCCATTCACCACCCAACCTAGCAGTGTCTTGATAGCAAAGGGCCCATTACCCTGGCTATTGATGATTCTCCAAGGTTCCATTAATTTGGGTGCATTTATCCCTATAAGAAGGTCAATTCCAGCATCAATGTTGGGTATCCGGACATCCTGAAGATAGGGCCATTTCCTAACATCATCTTGTCTAGGGATGTGTTCCTTGCTGACTGGAATTTCTTGCTGAGTGAAAACTTCTGGTAGGTCTATGAAGTCCTTACCCTCCAGACTACACACTGCCAGGCCCTTGACTACTAGGCTGTTCACAGGTTTTTTTTTTTTGCCCCATTGTGCGCAGAAGTATCTGCGTGTTCTTGCCCTTAGCATTCAACTTCCTTCCAAGCTGTTCTGTGCAAAATGTTGTCAAACTCCCTGGGTCAAGGAAAGCATATGTCTGGACTACGTGATTGGAGTTGTTTAGTTTGATTCAAACTGGTATGATTGTGAGAGTGCATTGCTTATCACTACAGTCAACTATGTCAGTCTTCAATGAAACCAGTCCACTGTTTATTGTCCTGTCAGGAGCACTGCCTGCATCAACAATATTCTGGCCTTCCTTTTGCGGTATGTGCAAGATGGTAGGATGGAGTTTTGAGCACACTGAACAGGTTTGTCTGTTTTTACAATTCCGACTCATATGCCCTTTAACCAGACAACCAAAGCAGATGCCTTTCATCTTCAACAGATCAACTCTTGCATTATGAGACTTATTCATCACCTCTTGACATGATGCAATTTCATGTCCACCATTGCAGACAGAACAGAGTTTTGGCATGTTGCTGTTGGATACCTTGGACACTTGCATTGTGCTCCCTGCAGTAGAAGTCTCTGCATTGTCCTTTGGCACTGCCAATACAGTTGTGGCAAAACTGCTCCTGCTGCTCTTTTGCTTGGGACGGGCTTGTTGGTGCTTGCGGTCGCCTTTGGTGCCCTTTGGCTGCGGAGGCATCTTGCAAGTTACCAAAAATGGGGTCTTGTAAAATCCTGGCCTGCCTATCCAGGAAATGGACAAGATCACCAAATGTGACTCTGGCTCCTGTTTGTTCCTTAATGTCAAAGGCATGTGATCTCCATTTTTCCTTTAGTTTGTAAGGCACCTTTGAGATTAGAAGCCTAAGACTTGATGGAAGATTTAGTTCATCCATGTATCTCATAGTGCGCATCACATTGCAGCATCCACGGAGGAAAAGAGCATAACTGTGCAAAGAATCTCCACTGTCTCATGGGAGATTGTTCCAATTCAAGGCTTTGTCCATGTAAGCATTAGTGATCTTGAATTCAAAGGGCTATCAAACTAAAAGTCCTCAGGCAAAACAAAAGACCCAACATATCAACTAATAATCTGTACTCCTATAGTACATCTCATCTCATTATCTCTAGCCGCTTTATCCTTCTATAGGGTTGCAGGCAAGCTGGAGCCTATCCCAGCTGACTACAGGCAAAAGGCAGGGTACACCCTGGACAAGTCGCCAGGTCATCACAGGGCTGACACATAGACAACCATTCACACTCACACCTACGGTCAATTTAGAGTCACCAGTTAACCTAACCTGCATGTCTTTGGACTGTGGGGGAAACCGGAGCACCCGGAGGAAACCCACACGGACATGGGGAGAACATGCAAACTCCACACAGAAAGGCTCTCGCCGGCCACGAACCCAGACTTTCTTGCTGTGAGGCAACAGCGCTAACCACTACACCACTGTGCTGCCTCCTGTAGTACATATGGTATTGAATCTAATTTTAGTTTAAACACAAAATGGCTCCTACACCTGTAATGTAATATAGAAAGTGTACCTTAAGACCAATCAGAATGGTATAGTGGTGAATAAACAAAGTACTGAAATGTTCACATTTTACTCAGGAGTCCTTGGAGAGCCCAAAACTGGAATCAGAAATTTGGAATGCGTCACACTTTGGGAATGAAAGGTATAAGAAATTTTGTTACTGCTTTTGCTGTTGCTTCCAGGACTGTCATTTAACAGGTTTAGACTAAAAACCATGTGATTGTTTAGTCCTTGCTCTGGCAGAGTGGACCAGTGGACATCAAGCGACAGCATTTTCGGCCTTTCTGAGTTGATGGGACCTACACAGCTCTTGAAGAGAAAAAGAGCACTTCTTCAATTAAGTCTGAATTCTCCAGCATCTGAACTTTCAGCCTTTGAACAATGCCATTCTCCATATCTGAAGAGAAAGCAGCCGTCGTTGTCTGGTATGTTCTGTAATATAAGGAATAGAACACTTGGAAGTGTGCAGTTATAAGGAATTAATCAACAACAAGGTGGTGTGATGAAGTAGAGCAGTATGTGCTGAAATGTTTTATTATGCTTATACATATATAATCAAAATTTGCCAATGATTACAGTTTTTCAACAATGAATTGATGAGTGACGCATGATACATTTTATCCATTTAGTGTTACATTTAATATAGTGGAACATCCATTGAATTAAACAAGTTAGTTTCAGTTCTTATGTATGTTATAGAAGATATAAACAGTCATTCTCTTTTCAGCATCTTGATTTTTTTTCACTGTTGCGAAATTAATATCACATCTTCTTGTGTTGTCGATAAATTGCAAAGTGTATACTCCTCTTTCCTGAAGAATTTCCTGTGTCTGGAAAAATACAGCTTTACTTCTGACTGTTACGCTGCAGACTCCTTCCAAAAAGGTCTTTACAATATCAATCCCAGTGTCCGAAATCACTCCCTACTCACTATATAGGGCACTATATAGTGAAGACGCCATTTTGTAGGGCTGTCTGAAATGATAGTGAGGATTATTACACCCTGTATAGCGCACTCAAAGTATCCCACAGTGCATCACAAAAAGTAGTATCCAGCGATGGTCACTAGCCAAAGCAATATATCCCATCATGCATTGCGGTCGTGCTGAAAGAAATCAAATTAAAAGTCTCAAATTTGATTTAATAAAAGGCAGTGGCAAAGAAGAAAGTATTCAACCTTAATTTATAAAAACTGAAAGATGCAGGTACTTTGTATTGATTAATGTGGGAAATACACTCAGTATAATATGGATTTATCACAAAAGTGCATGCATGTATTTATTATTTTGAAACCCACCATCCGACTGATCCAGCACGTTTTAATTGTGCGACAGTAATGACGTAAATACCAGCGCGATGGACTAGTGTCTGAAAGAGAGGTGAGGTTTTTTTTTTTCATTTTACCAATATGCTCACTATATAGTCCTCTATATAGTAATTCTCTATCTAGGGAGTAGGGAGTAGTGAAGTGAGCGATTTTGGACACAGGGTCTGATTACAAATTGTTTCAATCTGTTTCTGTTCACCATCAACTAATCAGAATCAAGCACTCAAGAGCACTGTGGTATAAATATTTATCTGATATAACTTCTATCCTGAAATATTACAAATTTCAATGGAATTGCAAGATTACTTGGAATATTCTTGCAGAAGATGAGTTGCGGTCTGTTTCTGGAGATCCTTTCCTATCTAGTGCCACTTCTTCAGGGCCTAGTACCTCTGACAGCAGCCGAGCTTCACCCAATGAAACTGTTCTATCTGACACGTAAGTGCTACATCTCACCACTACCTACACATTAATGCTATATTACCAAAATGTTGTCAGGATCATATGGTTTTGTGGTACACTGAGGTGTTTCCAACATTGTGAACATCTTCGTCAAGCTCAAGATGCACTTGTGTTTCTCTAGACTGGAGAGTTGCTCTAGTGGATGGATGGATCTGAGTGTGGAGAAATCTGATTGCCACACTGGTCTTTATGAATCTCGCTGTTCCACTGTGTCAGTGTGTAGTGTGGCCAGTACCTTCCTCCCCAGTCTTCCCCCAGACTCCTTCAGCACCACCTCCACCACACATATAGGTGAGATTATTTAACTGTGTGGCCTAGAAGGTTCTCTCAAGGAGAGTTTCCACCACAGGAACCTTCTTCCAAACCCAGGAATGTTAGCGGAGTCACCACCACCAGTGTAACCAAGGCTGTTGTTCCAGGAAACTTTTTAGTTTATATAAGGCAACAGCAGAAAGGTAGCATGGTGGTGCAGTGGTTAGCATTGTCACCTCACAGCAAGAAGGTTCTGGGTTCGAGTCCAGCAGCTGACTGGGGCCTTTCTGTGTGGAGTTTGCATGTTCTCCTTGTGCCTGTGTGGGTTTCCTCTCACAGTCCAAAGACATGCAGATTAGGTCAATACTCTAAATTGCCCATAGGTGCGTATGTGTACCCATCACCAGATGAGGGTTTAGGTTTCACTTGTATGCAATAATCACCCAAGAGAATTCATGGAAGCTAGCTGATGGCTTCCTGGATTGCTGATCCTCAACCATGAGGATGGTGACAGAACTGCAGAAAGTGTGGTTGCCTCTCCACTAAAGGGTTACGGTTGGCCAAGCCATTGTGTAGTTCACAAGACAGGAACCATTTGATGCTTCTCCACCAAAGGAGCTTGGAACACTTCAGAAACTGTTTTAACCCTTTGGTGACTGACCCCTTGAAAATCGTTCCTCCAGGAACGATGATGTTTCAGTTGTCAAGACAACGGAAAAACTAAAATACAAGAGCATTTTGTTTTGTGCACAAGAGCATTGTGATGTATCTTTCTGTTTTGTATTTTAGTTTTTCCGTTGTCTTGACAACTGAAACGTCATCGTTCCTGGAGGAACGATTTTCAAGGGGTCAGTCACCAAAGGGTTAAGGAACTTATAGAAACTATTCAAGTAACAAGAGCTGTTGTTCCAAGAACTGTTAGTTAATAAGGCAAGTTTCACAGCAGGAACATTTTCTGAATCATCACAACTTTAGATGTGCTGCCACTGGAAGATATCTACAACAGGAACATTTGAAGGGCCCAGAAGCTTTGGATGCATTTAAAAAAAAAAAAAAAGGCCCATTGCTCCAGGTGTTTTTCGTTAATAAGGCAGGTATTCATTTCAGGAAACTTTTCAGGAGCTTAGACTGACTATAAGAGGAACTATGTTTTTTTTTTTTTTTTTTTTGGGGGGGGGTTAATGGAAACTCCCACAGCAGGAACTTTTACAGAATCACATGAACTTGTTTCCACTAGAGGAGCCAGGGCCATTGTTTAGTTCATAAGTCATGAATCTTCATCAAAGAAACTAGACTCTTTGCATCAATAACTTTTTAGTGCATATAGGGCACATATCAACTTTAGGAACCTTATCAGGAACTGTAGATTTGTTTCCTTCAAGGAACCATGGACATGTTTTTGTTACACAAGGCATATATATTCAGGAACTTAGGAACTGTAAACATGTTTCCAGCATCAGGAACATTGCACTAGTAACATTTTTAGGTTAGAAGTTAATTTTAAACTGCAGGAAGCTTTAAGAACTCAAGAACTTTGTTTTCCAGCAGAGAATTGCAATCGTTGTTGCTGGAACAGTTTAAATTCATAACAGGTATTTCAACTGCAGGAACCTTTATAGAACATTTTGACATTTTAACACAAAAGGAACAAGATCCATTGTTCCAGGACATGTTTTGGCTCAAAAGGCACAGAGAAAGCTTTTCAGGAACCCAGGAACATTATCAGGAACCATTTTAACATCTTTCCACCAAAGAAACCAGTAGTGTTACAGATTAGGAACTACAGAGTTAGAGTTTCCTTTTGTGAACTTGCAATTTGTCAAGAACATCCATTACAGGATGACCCAGCTGTGTTTAGCTCATACAAATGCTGGTTTCTGGGTTTCTGCAGAAGTTCCATCAATACAAACATGCCTTTGTATGTGCATTTTAAATCTATACAAGTAACTGTAAGAAGAAACTGACATGTCCAATCCCCAGGTGTGTCTCGCAGTGGGCCAAGTCTGATGCTACCATCTTGGGTGTTGGGTGTTGCTTATCTTCTTGTGGCTGTGCTCTTGGGAACATGTCTGGCCTTGGTGGGCTTATACGGGAGCATCTTCTCCAACTCGGTGCTCCTCATGTGGCTCACTTCAGTCCTGTCAGCCTTCTTCACATCAGCCCTGATGTTGGAGCCTCTCATGGTTAGTGTAGAAATGCTAGTAATGATGGCTCATAGCATTTTTTAGTCATGTATTTTTTTCAACTTTGTTGTATGTTTCTACAGATATGTGTTCGGGCCATGTATCTTGCCTCTGTGGTGAAACCAGTAGACCCAGAGGTGGAGGATCGGTTGGCCCAGGAGACCATAGTGATGAGGATGGGGAAGGATCAAGGGGTTAAAGTACGTCCTCTTTGTGGGTACGGCCTTCTGCACGCTAAAGAAGAGGCACGGAAAGTACGAATTCTCAGAAATCTCATGAAGGTGAGATTGTCACTCTGGGGAAGGGATATTCAATGAGCAATTGATGAAGGACTAGCGACATAAAATTCCTTGCTTTCAGCAGTCGACTGAAATACTTTGCCGCATCAACCTCTGCTCTAAGGAAACTCTTCTATGTAGAGCCCTGTAAAATTTGCATTTCTTATTGCAAATTCATCTACCCAATCATCAGAATTCAGCTCTTTAAAAAGATCTGACTCCATGGTCAGCAATGATAGCATATTGAGTCATGATTGGCCAATTTTTAGCTCATCTGGCCATAAGCCAGGTTGGATGAGCTTATACGATCATGCGTTGTCTGTCGTCATCATCCTTCCACAGTTTACAAAAATCACTGCTCCTCCTACAGGATTGATCGGATTTTGATCAAACTCCCATACAGTGTTCCCCCAGGTGGGTGTGCATAAAAGTTGTCAAGATGGTGGCGCCATCTGTCATATTTACAATTTTATGGGCATCCGAAATTTTTGCATGACTCGTCACATTAAACGCTACTCTTCGTAAACTGCTGGGACATTTTCACTGAAACTCACCCAGAAGACTCATCTCATTCTCATCTCATTATCTGTAGCTGCTTTATCCTGTTCTACAGGGTCGCAGGCAAGCTGGAGCCTATCCCAGCTGACTACGGGCGAAAGGCGGGGTACACCCTGGACAAGTCGCCAGGTCATCACAGGGCTGACACATAGACACAGACAACCATTCACACACATTCACACCTACGCTCAATTTAGAGTCACCAGTTAACCTAACCTGCATGTCTTTGGACTGTGGGGGAAACCGGAGCACCCGGAGGAAACCCACGCGGACACGGGGAGAACATGCAAACTCCGCACAGAAAGGCCCTCGCCAGCCACAGGGCTTGAACCTGGACCTTCTTGCTGTGAGGCGACAGCGCTAACCACTACACCACCGTGCCGCCCCACTCATAGTTATATTTCTGAATTTATTCCTGGTTCTGTGACAGGTGTTGTGTGTGGATAATGTGTGCCCAATGGCCAATCTGTTACCCATTACCCATTCAAGCACCACTTGTCTCATCTTGTGCTGATCATCTCATCTCATTATCTCTAGCCGCTTTATCCTGTTCTACAGGGTCGCAGGCAAGCTGGAGCCTATGCCAGCTGACTATGGGCGAAAGGCGGGGTACACCCTGGACAAGTCTCCAGGTCATCGCAGGGCTGACACATAAGGCTACGTTTACATTAGACCGTATCTGTCTCGTTTTCTTCGCGGATGCACTGTCCGTTTACATTAAACCCCCTGGAAAAGCCAGGAAACGGGAATCCGCCAGCGTCCACGTATTCAATCCAGATCGTGTCTGATCCGGTGCTGTGTAAACATTCAGAATATGCGGATACGCTGTGCTGAGCTCTAGCTGGCATCTCATTGGACAACGTCACTGTGACCTCCACCTTCCTGATTCGCTGGTGTTGGTCATGTGATGCGACTGCTGAAAAACGGCGCGGACTTCCGCCTTGTATCACCTTTCATTAAAGAGTATAAAAGTATGAAAATACTGCAAATACTGATGCAAATACTGCCCATTGTGTAGTTATGATTGTCTTTAGGCTTGCCATCCTTCCACTTGCAAGTAGTAAGTGATATGCGCTGAGATCACACACACAGCGGCTCAGTCCTGAATCGTGGCTTGTGCACTTCACTCGCGCGCTGTGTGAGCTGCGCAGGGCCGGAGTGCGCACCCTCCAGAGGGCACTCGCTGTTCAGGGCGGAGTGATTTGGAGCGCAGGATGCCTACGAAGCCGAGCGTATCCGCGTATTGGCGTTGCTATGTGCACGGCTAACGGTTTTAGTGTAAACGCGAATCGTTTTAAGAACATTAATCTGATGATCCGCTGATTCAACGTAATGTAAATGTAGCCATAGACACAGACAACCATTCAGGTGTTGTGTGTGGATAATGTGTGCCCAATGGCCAATCTGTTACCCATTACCCATTCAAGCACCACTTGTCTCATCTTGTACTGATCACATTATACATTTTAGTATTAGTTTCAATACCACCGTATTGATGAAGCAGCAACCAAGTCAATGGTTCACACAATGGTAACGTACAAGCTTGATTACCGCAATGTTATTCTTTATGGCTTACCAGAGTGTACCTTAAAGCACCTCACCAGGGTACGGAAGATGTCTGCACACTTCATTTCACAATGTGGCAAATATGAGCACATAACACCTGCCATGAAACAACTCCACTGATTTGCCTATACATCAGTGAATCCAGTACAAAGTCCTGGTCATGATATTCAAGACTCTGAATGGTCTTTCTCCACCGTACCTTGAAGAACTTATAACGAAGACACCCCTAAAGAGAACTAGAGCAGACAACAACAATAATTTGGTGGTTCCTAGGATCAAGAGAAGTTCATTTGGGGGAAGCGTGCAAGCCTATGCAGGTCCCAGGTTATGGAGCACCTCGCCAAGAGAACTTAAGTCATGTGTAAACATGAACAATTTCAAGAAACAATTAAAATCCATCTTATTTAAATCAGGTTATGCTTCTTAGATTCTGACCTTTATTGAAAATGATTTTTAAATTTATTTTTTGTAGTGATTTTAGACTTGAAGCATATTTATTCTTTACACTTTTTAAATTGTAAAGCGCTATAGCGTGTACATATATAGTGCTATATAAATGTAATATATTATTATACACTTCCTGGCCACTTTAATAGGAACGTGTTGTTGATTGTAAGATCCCTGTTCTTGGCTGCAGGAGTGGAACCCAGTGTGTTCTTCTGCTGTTTCATGCTGAGATGCTTTTCTGCTCACCGCGATTGTAAAGAGTGATTATATGAGTTACTATATCCTTCCTGGCAAAAAAGCTCGACCCAATCTGTCCGTTTCCCTCTGACCCTCTCTTATCAACAAGGCGTTTGTTTCCACCCACAGAACTGTCGCTCACTCACTCAGTGTTTTTTGTTTTCTGCACCATTCTGTGTAAACTCTAGAGACTGTTGTGTGTGAAAACCCCAGGAGATCAGCAGCTTCTGAAATACTCAAACCAGTCCATCTGGATCAAACCAACACCCATACCACAGTGAGAGAAAGTCACAGTGTGAGATCACAATGTTTCCCGTTCTGATGTTTGAACATTGTGAACATTAACTGAAGCTCTTGATTTGTATCTGTGGGATTTGATGCATCGTGCTGCTGTCGAGGGATCGGCTGATTACACAACTGCAGAGAAGAGCAGGTGGATGTAGGGGTGTTCCTAATAAAATGGCCAGTGAGTGCGTAATAACAAATCTCTGCTCTGCAAACCAGTATACAAAATGGCTGACAAGTTTCCATATCTTGTTTTTCCCACTTTATTCAGAACTGCCTGATCTATCTGCTGTTCCTCTTGGTGGTTCTCATGATGAACTACCAGAATAATATACAGGAGATGAATGGCAGATTGCTTCACCCTGCAGTTAAACGTTCAATCATCTCAGCCTCTCCAGGACATCCAAACCTCACAGCCATATCAGGGTGAGCCACCAAACCACTCGTGCTCTCTCATTTCCAGACACCATTTCCACAGCATCCATTAGTGCAGTGATTACCAGGCTGAACGTTTCTATTCAGCCTGAAAATCAGTTGTTAATGCAGGAAAAACACTTGAAGTCAAACAGAACTTGAATTACATGATGCTTTCAAGTGGGAATCATTTTCAACATTCATATACATGTCAAGTTGTCAAAACACTGTTACTAGGCAACTACGGCATATGGGGACTGAGGATAAATTGGCAGAAGTGGGATGTATAGTTCTGAGTTTTGCTCTTTATTACATGCAATAATACTTCATGTTACAGTATGTAAGTAGTATCACTTACTGTACATGCATGAGGGAAAAACAGGAGAGAGACAAATAACAAGCACAATAGCATGACATGAGCTCTCATTTTACACACAGAACTGAAGTATAAGAGTCTCTATTACATGATATCACTTCAGCATGAGAGTTTAAACCAAAAATTCCATAAATATTAATTAAATGTCTACTTACAGAAAACTTGGATCAGTCATGCAGGTAACTGTGTAAGTTTTTGCTACAGAAACGATAACAATATTAGAATGATCACATAGACAGATTATTGTCATTGCATATTACTATACAACGAAACACTGTTTGAGGGCTCAGATCACAGCAGCATATGCACACACACACACACACACACACACACACACACACACACACACACACACACACACACTTTTAAAAAGCAGCATAATGGCATATAAGCAGCAGTATAAATTGCAGTATGTCAAGTCAAGTTTGTTTGTATAGCGCTTTTAACAATAGACATTGTCCCAAAGCAGCTTTACAGAATCTGAATGACCCAAGACAAGAGCCAATTTTATCCCTAATCTATCCCCAATGATCAAGACCGTGGTAACAGTGGCAAGGAAAAACTCCCCCAGACAACACGAGGAAGAAACCTCGAGAGGAACCGGACCCAAAAGGGAACCAATCCCCATCCGGGCAACAACAGACAACATGACGATAACATTAACAGTTTTAACATGAAGTCAGTTTCGTTGATGTTATAAACTCTTCATTGATGGAAACTTGAGTGCAAAACTGTTCATAACAACCAAAGTCCTAAAGTTAGCAAGTCAACTGTAGTCCTCAGCCATTAAAGCATTACTGTAAGAGTCCAGAGCGTCTTCCAGGTGTGACTTTCAACTGTCCACATGGGGCCGTCCTCCACAGGAGCGATGCAATGAGACTCCAACCAGACACAGGGCACCAGGATGGATCAAGCAGGTCCGAGGAGCAGAAGAGGTTCAGTATCTCAATCTCAGGATTGACATGTAACTCAGAGGGACAGATGGGGGGAGAGAGAGAGAAAACACAGGTTGTTAGGTATGCCCAATGTCACCTGAATAAGTAGGAACAGTATACATGTTGCACGGAGTACAAGCAGGGACTCTGGCAAAACTAACTGACAGCATAACTAAAAGGAGAGAGCCCCAGCACATAATGCAGCAGCCACTACACCATCAAACTTGAGTGAGCAAGGGAGTATGTGATTATTCAATGTAGCCAAACACCACAAGGTGCAGAGTGAGAGTCCAAGTCTGGATCAGGACTCCAGCAGAGCTTCTACAGCCCTGGGGAAGAAGCTATTTTGGTGTCTTGCTGTTTGTGACTTTATGACCCTAAGCCTGCCAAAGGGAAGAGTGTCAAAAAGACATTGTACAGGGTGAGTGCAGTCAGTCCTAATCTTTGTGACTCTGTTTCTCAGCCTGGCAGAGTAGATCTGTTCCAGGGATTGGAGAGGGGTACCAATAATTTTTGATGCTGTCCTGATGAGCCACTGCAGATCTTTCCTCTCCTCTGAGGTGCAGCTGGAGAACCACACTATGCATCCATAGCTCAGAACACTTTGTATGGTACACTGGTAGAAGTTGGTAAGGAGCTTCTGTGAGAGCCCAGTTTTCCTTAGGGATCACAGGAAGAAGATTCTCTGCTGGGCCTTCTTCACCACCTCTCTGGTGTTCACTCCCCATGTCAGGTCCTCTGAGAGGTGAACACCGAGGTACTTGAAGCACCACACCTGTTCCACCTCCTCTCCAGAGATCACCAGGCTGGCATTTGTTTTATCCAGTCATTTTCTGAAGTCAATGACAAGCTCCTTTGTTTTGTTGGTGTTGAGGAGCAAGTCATTGTTCTGACACCAAGATGTGAGGGCCTGAACTTCCTCTCTGTAGGCTGCCTCATCATTGTTGGTTATCAACCCCACCACAGCTGTCTCATCTGCAAACTTGTATATTTGGTTTGAGTTATGAAGGGGAGAACAGTCCTGTGTGAAGAGTGAGTAAAGGAGTGGACTAAGAACACAGCCTTGGGGGGTGCCAGTGTTTAAGATGGTGTTGGATGAGATGAGGTCTCCAAGTCTCACATGCTGTGGTCTGTAATATACAGTACTGGGCAAAAAGTCTTAGGCCCCCTATTATTATTATCTTCATACAAACTTTGTTATAGATTTCTATTTTATGACTTATACATTATTAAGTCAGCACAAAAACATTTTAGAGTCCAAACATTCGGGGTTCTTTTTTTTCTTTCCAGAACAAAATTAAATGTTACGGGGGGAAAAAATGTTTGTATCTGAGCAGCATATTCCCACTTGAGAGCACTTTTCAGATGAAAAAAGAAAACAGTGAAGGCTACTGGGTTTTGCTGTAAAATGAATAAGTGAGTGTGTCAAGTTCTTGTGTAAAAGTCCCTGTGCAATTTCCCAACTTGAAAGGATGAGACCTCAGCTGAGAGTTGACTGGAATTCACTCAAATGAAGAAAATTCTTCCTTCTTTTATTTTGAAGATTCAGTACATCAGCATGTTCATGTCATTCATTTGGTCCTTTTTCCATTTATTCATTTAGGTGAAAACCTTTAAATTAAAAACCACAAAAAGAAATATTAAAATATTGCACAAGATGTTTTGCTGCAAATAAACATGTAACATTAAACAAGTGCAACCAAGTGTAAACAATGAATAAACATCTTTATAAATATTTAAACCCATTAAAGTGACTTAAATTATATTAAATGCAAAATAAAGTGAGCCACAGTGCTTCACGATCGTAGGTCATAAAAGACAATACCATTACCTTTTAGTATTTTAACCATTTCAACTAACCGATTTGTAATCATAAATGAAGCACTTTAAATGCATTTAATCTCAGCCTTTAAACCATTTCAAGAACCCCATTTTCCCCACAGACAACATAGTATTAACTTGCAAACATTTAGGAAAGTAAACTAGCTGCATGCTTCTCAAGGGTTAACAGCTGAGACACGTTTTGCCAAGCAAGCCCGTGGCTAAGCTAATGGCTGCCGACCCCGGCACTGAGTAACCAGTGTTGTGCAAGTTCACACTTTTTTTGAACTAGTTCAAGTTCAGTTCAAACATGTTAAAAGTGAACTGTTCACGTTCATAGTTCACAGTTTTAATTCTGAACTAGTTCAAAGTTCAGTTCATTTTACTTTTAGGTGGGATATGAAAATAAAGACTAAAATCATATGCTACATTCTAGCTCAAAACTACTCACATATTATAGATATTATATTCTATCACACAAAATGGAAGTTATTGTACAACTATATATGGAAAAAAGGACAAAATATTTTGATTTCTTCACTGACTCAACCACTGCTACCAAAACGTTACACGTGACTTCAAACAAATGCTTTCAGTTTCAACTAACAGTAACTTCTAATAAACGACAACTAGACTTCCTCATAAATGTGTGGGTTTCTAAAAAGATGACTGCCAATATGTATATATACACTGAAGGAGTGCTATTTTAAGATCCATATCAACAGCATTGACCATATCAACCATATTGATCAGACAGAGGGATGCATGCTCAAGGGCTTTTTATTTCTCAAAATACAAAACAGGAAAACTTCAGGTAGCCTCATTCTTCAGTACACATCTGTGTATGCACACAACAATCAAATTTCTAAAATTATTTGGCATTGTACTCATCTGTGTTCTCCGTGCCGCTACTTGAACTTTCACTGGCCATGTTGCTGTGAGTGTGCGCCGGCTGTGGTGTGCGCGCTGTCTGCTGCCTGTAGCTAGGGAACGCTGGGTTACGCCTACTCTCCTCTGCTGCATCATGGGTAACGTAGTATGGAGCCAAATCATAGAGCCATCCACTATCTCCGGCTTCACACTACGTTATCCATGATGCATTGCACACACGCGGCACCTCAGGGCAGTGAGTGACAACAACATCAGACTGACAGTGAAGTACTCACTAACTCACAAATTTGTGAATACCACAAGAACAGTGCCCTTGGAACCTTATTACTGTAAATATTGTGAAACATGAATCCATTTAAATCTGGCAAATATGACCATAACATTGTTTCACTATACTGAATCGAAAATTTAAAAAAATGTGAATACCAGAATTTATGAATACGCAAATTAGAAAACATCCCCAAGCCCTACACATGCCACACCTTCTTATTGCAAAGCATCCTGTTGTATGGTCCACATTTGCATACTGGAATATGATTGGCTCTTATATTTTATAATGCAGTTGAACTGATTTTCTGCATTTCCAAAAAGAACACAGTAAACCCACTGCAGTCAGTGCATTAAAATGAAACTCATATGAAAGGAAATAATCAGTAAAAGCACTTAATGAAAATGGAGGAGGAGCTTAAACTTAATTAGCCGATGAGTGAAGCTAACATTTTATTTATTTATTTATTTTATATGTGAACAATGCAAATGCAGATAGTGGCACAACATGACAAAAAACCTATTAGGAATATTAACATTTTCTCTGATTTATTAGTAAATTATTATTTACTTATGCTGTAATTACGGAATTTCATGGTTTCTGCCATTTTGAGAAACATCATTTTATTGCAACTCATGAACAATATAAGAAAATATTGACTAATAAAATTGTAAATACCACAAAAGTGGACTATTTATATGGAAATTTTATTGTTAATAAGGTTTACATATATATATGGCCCATCCTATAATTGCAGGTACATTTTGAGTGTCGACTCATTAGTCATCATCAACTCTGTTATTGTTAAATTGGGCAAACTATTAACAGAATAAATGATAACAGAATTTACATTTTCCACCATTTTTTGTCTTAACTCCACATGCTTACCTCAAACTAGTGACCACAAGGCATGTATTAAAGCAGAATTTTATGGATTTTAATCGTATTATTGTTTTTAAAAAATGAGTGAGAGATTCACTTCAATATCACAATAACAGAGTTGGCGAATAATTAATCTACTGTTGGTGTAAAATCCTCAACATTTTGTTCAAATTAATGAGAGAAGAAACAGAACACACCTCACTGTCTTTCTGAAGTTTCCCACCAGAGGAAGTGACATCACTCGGTGAAGGTGTCATGCGTATTATTAAAAGTCTTTGTGGATTTTATGCAGTTTTATAACAGAGTTAACATAGTTGAAGAGAACATTGGGACGGATAAAAATGTATATTTTTTTATTACTGAAATTTCACAAAATACAGAAAATAGACTTTCAATTGATTTTTATAACAGTTAATAGAATAAACCCCAAAAACAGATAGTTAGACTGAATCACTTCCTGTTTATTGGAGTTGAATGGACAAATCAGGAGTCAAAGACAGCCAGTAATGTGGGGGGAGGGGTGGGAGTCATTTAGTTAATGTTTTATGGATAAATTGGGTCTCAAATGTACATCAAGCATCGCTATTGGTGAAAGTTTGTCATAATTTGCATTATTGTTCAAAACTGATTCAAAAAAGATTTCTTTTCTGGCAAAACGTTTATCTCGGAGACGCGAAATGGACCCAGAATTCTAGAATGACCCATATATTACTGTGGCAGCGGGGGCGTGGTCAAGCATTGGTCTGTGACCGGAGGGCGGAGTCAGGGAAGGTAAGTGGCAGAATCACTGCACCTGATGTCTAACGTGTGTTTGTGTGTCTTCCCCAGTGACCATGCCCTACATAAGGAGAGAGAGAGTAGAAGAAAGGAGCTCTCTCCCCAACCAGACGACTTGTGTGTGCGCGCGCGCGCGCGGGTGACGGGGAGAGTGTGGTTGCAAAGCTGAAAAGCAAAAATAAAAGTTTTGAGAACTCAGTTCTGGCCTGCCATCCTTCTGTGCTCCACCCCTACGAAGCGCAACAGTGGTGCCGAAACCCGGGACCGAGCACAGAGAAGAACAGCCCCATGGAGTTTTCCCCCTTCGCGGACCGGGTCCACACCCTTGCCACAGCCCAGCAGAGCCAGCACCAGGTGCTAGTCGCCCTCCAGAAGGAGCAGGAACAAAGGTTCGAGGCCCTGGTGCTGGCGCAGCAGGAAGATCAACAGGCATTCTGGCACCTCCTCGCGTCGGCGGGGTCCACCACCTCGACCACCACGGGCCCTTCCCACCTCACCCTAACGAAGATGGGCCCGCATGACGACCCCAGGCCTTCCTCACGCTCTTTGAGCAGGCAGCAGAGGCCTTGGGCTGGCCGGTGGAACAGCGTGCGGCGCACCTCCTCCCCCTGCTAACGGGCGAGGCGCAGCTGGCTGTGCTACAGCTCCCCGCCGACAGCCGGCTGGTCTACGCAAACCTCCGCCAGGCCGTCCTCCAGCGTGTGGGGCGCACCCCCGAACAACACCAACAGCGCTTCTGCGCTCTGCGCCTGGAGGAAGTCGGCCAGCTGTTTGCATTTGGACAGCAACTCCGGGACGCCTGCGGGCGGTGGCTAAGGGCTGACAACTGCGACACCGAGGGAATCATCGATCAGGTGGTACTGGAACAGTTCATCGCCTGACTACCCGAAGGGACCGCGGAGTGGGTCCAGTGCCATCGCCCGGCGTCGCTGGATCAGGCCATCGAGCTGGCAGAGGACCATTTGGCGGCTGTTCCAATGGCAGGATGGCAGATCTCCTCTTCTCCCCTCTCCTCTCTCTCTCTCTCTCTCCCCCTCCCCTTCTGTGTCTCGACCTCGCCCCATTCCCCCACCGTGGAGGCGGGGGCTGGCTCCACCCCAGCCGGCCCGCCGCACCCGCGGTGCCCTCCCATTTCCCACTTCTGTGTCTGTCTCTTCTCCCCCTCACGTGAGTGATCCCCAGAGCACCGGTGCAGAGAGAAAGCCCGGGCCGGTTTGCTGGCGCTGTGGGGAGATGGGCCACCTCCAGCAGTAGTGCTCGGCAATGGAGGTGGGCGCGGTGGTTCGGATCCCTGACATGCCAAGAGCTGCCCTCGATCAGGCCAGAGCGTATTGCATACCGGTGAGTGTCCAAGGGGATACATATCAGGCATTGGTGGACTCTGGCTGTAATCAGACCTCAATCCACCAAAGCCTGGTGCAAGACGAGGCATTGGGGGGAGCACAATTGGTGAAGGTGTTGTGTGGACACGGGGATATTCACAACTACGCTTTAGTGTCGGTCCACATTTTTTTTCAAGGGGAAAAATTTAGTGTAAAGGCAGCGGTTAATCCCCGCCTTACCCACTCGATAATTTTGGGGACTGATTGGCCAGGATTTCGGGAGTTAATGAGGCATTTAGTGAAGAGTGGGTCCTGCTGTAGTTCAGCAGGGGGACGTCCCGGTGTGGCATTGACGGGAGCAGCTGTCACAGAGCCATCTACGTCATCACCGCGTCAGAGTGAGGAGCCACAGGCTCCTCCTCCTTCTCTCGGGGAATCCCTCACAGATTTCCCATTGGAACAGTCGCAGGACGCGACTCTGCGGCATGCGTTTGACCAAGTGAGAGTAATTGATGGTCAAACGCTCCAGACAAATGCTGCCCCGTCCTTCCCCTATTTCTCTATTATGAGGGATAGGTTATACCGAGTGACGCAAGACACTCAGACTAAGGAGCCGATTACACAGCTTTTGATTCCAAAGAACCGCCGGGAATTAGTATCCCAGGTGGCTCACTTTAATCCCATGGCTGGACACTTGGGGCAGGATAAGACACTAGCCCGAATCATGGCCCGGTTCTATTGGCCAGGGATTCGCGGCGATGTCCGTAGGTGGTGTACAGCATGCCATGAATGCCAGTTAGCAAATCCAGCGGCCATTCCAAAAGCGCCTTTGCGCCCTCTACCATTAATCGAGACCACGTTCGAAAGAATTGGGATGGATCTTGTTGGGCCATTAGATCGGTCAAAACAAGGGTATTGCTTTATTTTAGTCCTGATGGACTATGCAACACGATACCCGGAAGCAGTGCCTCTTCACAATATCTCAGCATGCAATATTGCGGAGGCGCTCTTTCGCGTCATCTCCCAAGTCGGAATCCCCAAAGAGATTCTGACTGATCAAGGCACCTCGTTTATGTCACGCACACTGAGCGAACTGTATGGGTTATTGGGAATTAAGCTGATCTGCACCAGCGTTTATCACCCACAAATGGACGGTTTAGTCGAACGGTTCAATCGCACACTCAAGAACATAATTAAAAAATGTGTTCGCGAGAACGCACGTAATTGGGATAAATGGCTCAAACCCTTGTTATTTGCAGTGCGAGAGGTCCCACAAGCCTCCACGGGGTTCTCCCCGTTCTAATTATTATATGGGCGTAAGCTGCGTGGCATCCTAGATGTACTGCGAGAAAATTGGGAGGAGGGACTTTCCCCAAGCAAAAATGAAATTCAATACGTTATTGACCTGTGCGCAAAACTCCACACACTCACACACCTAACCCAGGAGAATTTGCGGCAGGCCCAAGAACGGCAAACCCGCCTGTATGACAGGGGTACGCGCCTTAGGGAGTTCGCACTGGGAGATAAAGTACTCATACTGTTGCCCACATCAAGCTCCAAATTGATCGCCAAGTGGCAAGGACCCTTTGAGGTCACATGGCGAGTCGGGGATGTCGACTATGAGGTGAGGCGGACGGACAGGGGTGGGGCACTACAGATTTACCACCTCAATCTGCTCAAACTCTGGAACAAGGAGGTCCCCGTGGCATTGGTGTCAGTGGTTCCAGAGAAGGTGGAGCTGGGGCCGGAGGTTCAAAAGGGAACATTGACATCGCATACCTCTCCAGTCCCCTGTGGAGACCACCTCCCCCGACCCAACTCGCGGAGGTTGCCCAGTTGCAGACCGAATTTTTGGACGTGTTCTCGCCCCTGCCCAGCTGCACCGACCTCACAGAACACTACATCGAGACTCCCCCAGGGGTGGTAGTGTGCAGCCGCCCTTACAGGCTACCTGAACACAAGAAAAAAGTGGTTCGGGAAGAACTCAAGGCCATGCTCGAAATGGGCATCGTCGAGGAGTCCCACAGTGACTGGAGCAGCCCGGTGGTCTTGGTTCCCAAGGCCGATGGGTCAGTCCAGTTCTGTGTAGACTATAGAAAAGTCAATGCGGTGTCTAAATTCTATGCGTACCCAATGCCTTGTATTGATGAGTTGCTGGATCAACTAGGCACGGCTCACTTTTATTCAACACTGGATTTGACAAAGGGTTATTGGCAGATCCCCTTGACTCTACTATCCCGAGAAAAAATGGCCTTTTCCACACCGTTTGGCTTACACCAATTTGTTACACTTCCTTTTGGGCTGTTTGGGGCACCTGCTACGTTCCAGCGGCTTATGGACAGGGTCCTCCGCCCCCACGCCATCTACGCGGCCGCATACTTAGATGACATAATAATCTATAGTAATGACTGGCCGTGGCATCTGCAACACCTGAGGGCCATCCTTAGGTCGCTGAGGCGAGCAGGTCTCACGGCCAACCCTAAGAAGTGTGCGATTGGGCGGGTGGAAGTACAGTATCTGGGTTTCCACTTGGGCAATGGGCAGGTGCGTCCCCAAATTAACAAGACAGCAGCGATTGCGGCCTGCCCAAGGCCCAAGACCAAAAAGGGGGTGAGACAGTTCCTGGGGCTGGCTGGCTACTATCGTAGGTTTATACCTAATTATTTGGACGTCACCAGCCCGCTGACTGATCTCACTAAAAAGGGGGCACCAGATCCGGTCCAGTGGACGGTGCAATGCCAGCGGGCTTTCTCTGAGGTGAAGGCTGCACTGTGTATGGGGGCCACTGTTACACTCCCCTGACTTTTCTCTCCCCTTGATGTTACAGACAGATGCGTCGGACAGAGGGCTGGGGCTGTTTTGTCCCAGGAGGTGGAGGGGGAGGACCGTCCAGTGCTGTATATCAGCAGAAAGCTGTCGGTGCGTGAGGGTCGCTACAGCACCATTGAGAAAGAGTGCCTTGCCATCAAGTGGGCAGTCCTCGCTCTCTGCTACTACCTGCTGGGATGCCCTTTCACCCTCTGTTCGGACCACGTGCCCCTCCAGTGGCTCCACCGCATGAAGGATGCCAACACGCGGATCACCCGTTGGTATCTGGCACTCCAGCCCTTTAACTTCAAGGTGATCCACAGGCCGGGGGTGCAGATGGTCGTGGCAGTCATCCTCTCCCATCAAGGGGGGGGGGGTTGGCTGCAGGCCGGCCGGCTGGCCTGAGTCGGGCGGTGGGGGTATGTGGCAGCGGGTGCGTGGTCAAGCGTCGGTCTGTGACCGGAGGGCAGAGTCAGGGAAGGTAAGTGGCAGAATCACTGCACCTGATGTCTATTAACGTGTGTTTGTGTGTCTTTCCCAGTGACCGTGCCCTACATAAGGAGAGAGAGAGTAGAGGGAAGGAGCTCTCTCCCCAACCAGACGACTTGTGTGTGTGCGTGCAGGGGTGACTGGGAGAGTGTGGTTGCAAAGCTGAAAAGCAAAAATAAAAGTTTTGAGAACTCGGTTCTGGCCTACTGTCCTTCTGTGCTCCACCCACCCCTACGAAGTGCAACAATTACTAAATTTTAAATGTGATCATTAAAAAATGTAGTAAAGTTTAAGGTAACTTTATTCAGGATGTGTAGTTGACAACAAGGGCTGGCATTTAGCAAAACTGCAGGAGTGTAATTATCTCAACCAACTTTGTTGAAGAAGGTTATGTTTTTGCCTCTGTTTGTCTGTATGTTCCCAACGTACCTCAAAAAGTAGGATTTTGATGAAATTTTGATGAAAAGTGAGCCATTGGCCAAAGGAACAAATTATTAGATTTTGGTTTAGATTAGATTTTGATGCAAATTCAGATATGAATGTGGATCCTGGATTTGTTTTTTATTGTTCCCAATGTAACTCAAAAAGTAGTGAATGGATTTGGATGAAATTTGGTGTACAGCTTTAGTATTATCCTAGGTTCAAGTGATTTGATTTTGATGTTGATCCAGATCAGGATCCAGATTTTGTATTTGGATCAATTTTTTGTTATCAAGATAACTCAAAAAGTAGTGGATGGATTTTGATGAAATTTGGTACATAGTTTTGTCCTAATCCAGCTTAGAATTGGTTCACTTTTGGAAGTGATCCATATCTTCTTCTGGATCCTGAATCCAGAAAACTATAAGAGGGTAAGTATTGGTTAACCCTGGTTAGACCTAGTGACTTGTCCGGGGTGTACCCCACTTCTCACCCATAGTCAGCTGGGATAAGCTCCAGCTTGCCTGTGACCCTGTACAGGATAAGCAGCTACAGATAATGGATGGATGGATCTTGTTACAGTGGCACTTGTCAAGGGGCGGGGTTTATTAGGCAGCAAGAGAACAGTCAGTTCTTGAAGTTGATGTGTTGGAAGCAGGAAAAATGGGCAAGTATAAGAATCTGAGCGACTTTGACAAGGGCCAGATTGTGATGGTGAGATGACTGGGTCTGAGCATCTCCAAAATGGTACATCCTGTGGGGTGTTCTTGGTATGTAGTGGTTAGTACCAAACAAAAGTGGTCCAAGGATCTGAAGGACAATTGGCGACAGGGTCATGGGTGTTGAAGGCTTATTGATTCACATGGGCCACAAAGGCTAGCACATATGGTCCAATCCCACAGAAGAGCTACTGTAGCACAAACTGCTGAAAAAAGTACTGCTGGATGAAACAGAAAGGTGCCATTGTAATGAGATAATCAATATTATTCACTTCACCTGTCAGTGGTCATAATGTTATGGCTAATCGGGGTATATGGATCCACATCCAAAATTAGCAAACATCTGGATATTCTTATACATGGCTTGGTGGAGGTATAGACTCTACTGAGTGTCCTTCTAGTTTAAAATGTAATTACTGTAATTATTTTCTCATATAGGTGGGCAGAAGTGTGGCAGTGGATGGACCAAAGCTTAACAGCACACCTCCACAAAAATCCCTCCCTTTCTCTGATTGGCTTAGCACGACTACAGAGAGTGAAGTCAATAAACTGTGAGGATCATCAATTGCAAAATAGCTCATGGTTTCACAACTCAAACTTCAAAACGTGTGTCAATAATTCTGAATAAGTGGATATTTTTTCTTTCCAATCTTCTCAGTTTGTGTGAAGAATACCAAACAGACAGTGAAACATGGCCAGATGTTGATGATGGTCAGTGCTCAAAATTCAGGACACCAAAGCAACAGGACTACCTTCCTCCTCACACGGTGAGTCAGGGTTGCCTGGAAAATGAGGATAACACGTGGTTGCTAATGTACAGTGGTGCTTGAAAGTTTGTGAACCCTTTAGAATTTTCTATATTTCTGCATAAATATGACCTAAAACATCATCAGATTTTCAGACAAGTCCTAAAAGTAGATAAAGAGAACCCAGTTAAACAAATGAGACAAAAATATTATACTTGATCATTTATTTATTGAGGAAAATTATCCAATATTACATATCTGTGAGTGGCAAAAGTATGTGAACCTCTAGGATTAACAGTTAATTTGAAGGTGAAATTAGAGTCAGGTGTTTTCAATCAATGGGATGACAATCAGGTGTGAGTGGGCACCCTGTTTTATTTAAATAACAGGGATCTATCAAAGTCTGATCTTCACAACACATGTTTGTGGAAGTGTATCATGGCATGAACAAATGAGATTTCTGAGGACCTCAGCAAAAGTGTTGTTGATGCTCATCAGGCTGGAAAAGGTTACAAAACAGTGTTGTTGATGCTCATCAGGCTGGAAAAGGTTACAAAACCATCTCTAAAGAGTTTGGAGTTCACCAATCCACAGTCAGACACACTGTGAACAAATGGAGGAAATTCAAGGCCATTGTTACCCTCCCCAGGAGTGGTCGACTAACAAAGATCACTCCAAGAGCAAGGCGTGTAATAGTCGGCCAGGTCACAAAGGACCCCAGGGTAACTTCTCAGCAACTGAAGTCCTCTCTCACATTGGCTAATGTTAATGTTCATGAGTCCACCATCAGAGAACACTGAACAACAATGGTGTGCATGGCAGGGTTGAAAGGAGAAAGCCACTGCTCTCCAAAAAGAACATTGCTGCTCATCTGCAGTTTGCTAAAGATCACGTGGACAAGCCAGAAGGCTACTGGAAAAATGTTTTTGGACATATGAGACCAAATTAGAACTTTTTGGTTTAAATGAGAAGCATTATGTTTGGAGAAAGGAAAACACTGCATTCCAGCATAATAACCTTATCCCATCTGTGAAACATGGTGCTGGTAGTATCATGGTTTGAGCCTGTTTTGCTGCATCTGGGCCAGGACGGCTTGCCATCATCAATGGAACAATGAATTCTGAATTATACCAGTGAATTCTAAAGGAAAATGTCAGGACATCTGTCCATGAACTGAATCTCAAGAGAAGGTGACTCGCAGCAAGACAACAACCCTAAGCACACAAGCCTTTCTACCAAAGAATGGTTAAAGAAGAACAAAGTTAATGTTTTGGAATGGCTAAGTCAAAGTCCTGACCTTAATCCAATGGAAATGTTGTGGAAGGACCTGAAGCGAGCAGTTCATGTGAGGAAACCCATCAACATCCCAGAGTTGAAGCTGTTCTGTATGGAGGAACGGGCTAAAATTCCTCCAAGCCAGTGTGCAGGACTGATCAACAGTTACCACAAACGTTTAGTTGCAGTTATTGCTGCACAAGGGGGTCACACCAGATACTGAAAGCAAAAGTTCACATACTTTTGCCACTCACAGATATGTAATATTGGATCATTTTCCTCAATAAATAAATGACCAAGTATAATATTTTTGTCTCGGGTTCTCTTTATCTACTTTTAGGACTTGTGTGAAAATCTGATGATGTTTTAAGCTATATTTATGCAGAAATATAGAAAATTCTAAAGGGTTCACAAACTTTCAAGCACCACTGTAATAACAAATGGCAAGCTAGTTAGCTAGTTAAGCGCATTAGTACAGACTAAGAAGAACAAATGAGTTTATTCTATCAACATTCACTGGATATGAGTAATTGTGTGCTCTGATTGGCTACTCTACTACTAGGCTATCAGCTCATATACCTTGAGTAGAGAAAAACAAAATGGCAGAGTGAATCAAGTTAGATATATCACTTTATCAAGTATTTAAAAGAAACAGAAATAGCTAAAAGAATATAGTTCCCTCCCCAATATCTCCTGTTCCACATACCAGCCCAGTCAGTGGGGCCAAACCACCAAAATCCCTAAAGAAGAAGAAGAAAATGGTGGCGCATGTTGCTGAACCACCGAGGATGAAATAAAATTTCTACTTGAAAACAAAACCACAAAAAAAACAACAAAATATGTAATAAATGTATTTAATGGTAAGAACACATCTTTTAAAAATTGTTTTTCCAGAATTATTATCGCATTTTTCACAAATTGCTCCTGTCATTTCACCGGTTTGTTTACATTCTAAGTGGAAATGATTTTGGCGAACTTTTTGTATAAAGTTTTTATTTATCGAATTTGCAGAAAATAAAAATAAAAAAAACACTCTGTTTCTCAAAATCCAGTGAATATAGATAGAATAAAACAGTTATTCCACTCAATCTCATCGCATACGGATTATAGACAACTCGGTGCTACGCGCCTCGTCACCTATCAGCTCATGTACGACTCGATTTCATGGAATAACTGTTAAATGTAATTATCATCCCCTTCAAACAAATTTGTAATGTAGTCCATAATGTTTGCATCTTTGACAAAAAGTCAGCAAGACATTGGCTAGTCCTATAGCTATAAGATTTAGAGTTCAAATCTGGCTAGCATCAGAATTTACTGTTTATATGTTTAACTGAGTGGTTTGCTCTGGACTTGTTGTTCAGTTTTGTAAGTTTCAATATATCTTCATGTTCAATTTGTGGGATTTCAACATTTAGCTTGTGCTACAGTATATAGCTACATTATCATGTTTAAAAATAGAGTACATGGGCTGTTTCAGACTCATGGTTGTCTTTTTGAATAACACCAACTACCTCCTACAGCTAGGTCGTGCTGTATATACTAGTATACACTGGAGTTTCTTCTATCTTATTTAACAGGGACACACCTACAGCCCCACCCACAGCACTAACATCTCTTATATGTTCTTATGTTTAAGAGTCAAATGTGGCTCAGTTTTGACCTTGTGGTCGTTTCATTTAATTCTATTTTAATTATTACTCTTTGATTTTACTGGTTAAATTCAGGATTACATTTTTTTCACACTAACTACTGTAGGTTTTACTTTGGGACGTATACAGCACTTTCATTCACAATGGAAAGATATTTAAGTGGAAGTGTGGCAGTTCGTAGGAGGGGGAGGAGCACAGAAAGACGGCAGGCCAGAATAAAGTTCCATAATGCTCTTTTATTTGTTCTTTTCAGAGACAAATCTCTCCAGTCACACAACACACACCAGTTGACTGGTTCCAGAGAGAGCTGCCTTCCTCTGCTCTCTCTCTTTATATAGGGCGCGGTCACTGGGAAGACACACAAACACAGGTTAATTGACATCAGGTGTAGTGATTTTGCCACTTACCTTCCCTGACTCCGCCCTCCTGTCACAGACCGATGTTTGGCCACGCCCCTGCTGCCACATACCCCCACCGCCCGACTCAGGCCGGGCAGCTGTCCGGCCTGCAGCCGACTCCCCCCCCTTGACGGGAGAGAAAGTCCGCCACAACCATCTGCGCCCCTGGCCTGTGGATCACCTTGAAATTAAAAGGTTGGAGTGCCAGATACCAACGGGTGATCCGCGCGTTGGCATCCTTCATACGGTGGAGCCACTGGAGGGGCGCATGGTCCGAACAGAGGGTGAAAGGGCGTCCCAGCAGGTAGTAGCGGAGGGCGAGAACCGCCCACTTGATCGCGAGGCACTCCTTCTCTATCGTGCTGTAGTGCCCCTCGCGTACTGACAGCTTTCTGCTGATGTACAGCATGGGACGATCCTCCCCCTCCACCTCCTGGGACAACACGGCCCCCAGCCCTCTGTCCGACGCATCCGTCTGTAACATAAAAGGGAGAGAAAAGTCAGGGGAATGTAATAGTGGCCCCCCGCACAGTGCAGCCTTTACCTCAGAGAAAGCCCGCTGGCATTGCTCCGTCCACTGGACCGGATCTGGTGCCCCCTTTTTAGTGAGATCAGTCAGCGGGCTGGTGACGTCCGAATAGTTAGGTATAAACCTACGATAGTAGCCAGCCAGCCCCAGGAACTGTCTCACCCCCTTTTTGGTCTTGGGCCTCGGGCAGGCCGCAATTGCTGCTGTCTTGTTAATTTGGGGACACACCTGCCCGTTGCTCAAGTGGAAGCCCAGATACCGTACTTCCACCCACCCAATCGCACACTTCTTTGGGTTGGCTGTGAGACCCGCTCGCCTCAGCAACTTAAGGACGGCCCTCAGGTGTTGTAAGTGCCACTGCCAGTCATTACTATAAATAATGATATCGTCGAGGTATGCGGCCGCATAGGTGGCGTGGGGGTGGAGGACCCTGTCCATCAGCCGCTGAAACGTAGCGGGCGCCCCAAACAGCCCAAAAGGAAATGTGACAAACTGGTGTAAGCCGAACGGTGTGGAAAAGGCCGTTTTTTCTCGGGATAATGGAGTCAAGGGGATCTGCCAATAACCCTTTGTCTTATCCAGTGTCGAGTAAAAGCGAGCCGTGCCTAGCCGATCGAGCAACTCATCAATACGAGGCATTGGGTACGCGTCGAATTTAGACACCGTGGTGACTTTTCGGTAGTCCACACAGAACCGGACCGACCCGTCGGCCTTGGGAACCAAGACCACTGGGCTGCTCCAGTCACTGTGGGACTCCTCGACGATGCCCATCTCGAGCATGGCCTCGAGTTCTTCCCGAACCACTTTTTTCTTGTGTTCGGGCAGCCTGTAAGGGCGGCTACGCACTACCACCCCCGGGGGAGTCTCAATGTGGTGCTCTATGAGGTCGGTGCGGCTGGGCAGGGGCGAGAACACGTCCGAAAACTCGTTCTGCAACTGGGCAACCTCCGCAAGTTGGGTCGGGGAGAGGTGGTCTTCACAGGGGACCGGAGAGGTATGCGATGCCAATGTGCCCTTTTGAACCTCTGGCCCCAGCTCCGCCTTCTCCGGAACCACCGACACCAACGCTACGGGGACCTCCTCGTTCCAGAGTTTGAGTAGATTGAGGTGGTAAATCTGTAGCGCCCCACCCCTGTCCGTTCGCCTCACCTCATAGTCGACGTCCCCGACTCGCCGTGTGACCTCAAAGGGTCTTTGCCACTTGGCGATCAATTTGGAGCTCGATGTGGGCAACAGTATGAGTACTTTATCTCATGGTGCGAACTCCCTAAGGCACGTACCCCTGTCGTACAGGCGGGTTTGCCGTTCTTGGGCCTGCCGCAAATTCTCCTGGGTTAGGTGTGTGAGCATGTGGAGTTTTGCGCGCAGGTCAATAACGTATTGAATTTCATTTTTACTGGGTGAAGGTCCCTCCTCCCAATTTTCTCGCAGCACATCTAAAATGCCATGCGGCTTACGCCCGTATAACAATTCAAATGGGGAGAACCCCGTGGAGGCTTGGGGGACCTCTCACACTGCAAATAACAAGGGTTCGAGCCATTTATCCCAGTTACGTGCGTCCTCACTTATGAAATTTTTAATTATATTCTTGAGGGTGCGATTGAACCGTTCAACTAAACCGTCCGTTTGTGGGTGATAAACGCTGGTGCGGATCGGCTTAATACCTAATTGCCTATACAGTTCGCTCAGTGTTCGTGACATAAACGAGGTGCCTTGGTCAGTCAGAATCTCTTTCGGGATTCCAACTCGGGAGATGATGTGGAAGAGTGCCTCCGCAATACTGCGTGCTGAGATATTGCGAAGAGGCACCGCTTCCGGGTATTGCGTTGCACAGTCCGCCAGAACTAATATAAAGCGGTACCCTCATGTTGACCGATCTAATGGCCCGACGAGATCCATCCCAATCCTTTCGAACAGGGTCTCAATTAATGGTAGGGGGCGCAAAGGCGCTTTTGGAATGGCCGCTGGATTTACTAACTGGCATTCGCGGCACGCCATACACCACCTACGAACATCACCGCGAATCCCCGGCCAATAGAATCGGGCCATTATTCGGGTTAGTGTCTTATCCTGCCCTAAGTGTCCAGCCATGGGATTAAAGTGAGCCGCCTGGAATACCAATTCCCGGCGGCTTTTTGGAATCAAAAGCTGGGTGATTTGCTCTTTCGTCTGAGTGTCCTCCATCACTCGGTATAATCTATCTTTCATAATAGAAAAATAGGGGAAGGACGGGGTGGCATTCGGCGGGAGCGTTTGACCATCGATTACTCTCACTTGGTCAAATGCATGCTGCAGAGTCTCGTCTCGCGACTGCTCTAACGGGAAATCCGCAAGGGATTCCCCGAGAGAGGGAGGAGGAGCCTGTGGCTCCTCACTCTGACGCGAAGATGTCGTGGATGGCTCTGCAACAGCTGCCCCCGCCAAAGCGACACCGGGACCTCCCCCTGCTGACCTATGGCAGGACCCACTCTTCACTAGATGACTCATCAACTCCCCGAATCCCAGCCAATCAGTCCCCAAAATTATCGAGTGGGTGAGGCGAGGATTAACCACCGCCTTTACTATAAATTTTTCCCCTCGGAACAAAATGTGGACTGACACCAACGGGTAGCTGTGAACATCCCCGTGCACACACAACACCTTCACCCCCTGTGCTCCCCCCAATGCCTCGTCTTGCACCAGGCTTTGGTGGATTGAGGTCTGATTACAACCGGAATCCACCAATGCCTGATATGTATCCCCTTGGATACTCACCGGTATGCGATACGCTCCGGCCCGATCGAGGGCAGCTCCTGGCGTGTCAGGGATCCGAACCACCGCGCCCACTTCCATTGCCGAACACTGCTGTTGGAGGTGGCCCGGCTCCCCGCAGCGCCAGAAAACCGGCCCGGGCTTCCTCTCTGCACTGGTGCCCCGGGGCTCACTCACCTGAGGGGGGGAAGAGACAGACACAGAAGGGAAAAACGGGAGGACACTGCGGGTGCGACGGGCCGGCTGGGGTGGGGCCAGCCCCCGCCTCCGCGGTGGGGGAACGAGGCGAGGATGAGACACAGGAGGAGAGAGGGGGAGAGAGAGAGAGGAGAGGAGAGAAGAGGATGTTCACTGTCCTGCCGTCAGAACAGCCGCCAAATGGTCCTCCGCCACCTCGATGGCCTGATCCAGCGATGCCGGGCGGTGGCACTGGACCCACTCCGCGGTTCCCTCTGGCAGGCGGCCGATGAACTGCTCCAGCACCACCTGATTGAGGATTCCCTCGGCATTGCAGGTGTTGGCCCTCAACCACCGCCAGCAGGCATCCCGGAGCTGCTGGCCAAACGCGAACGGCCGGCCGACTTCCTCCAGCCGCAGAGCGCGGAAGCGCTGTCGTTGTTGTTCGGGGGTGCGCCCCACCCACTGGAGGATGGCCCAGTGAAGGTCCGCGTAGGCCAGCCGGCGGTCAGCGGGGAGCTGTAGCGCGGCCAGCTGCACCTCTCCTGTTAGCAGGGGGAGAAGGCGCGCCGCGCGCTGCTCCATCGGCCACCCCGAGGTCTCCGCAACTTGCTGAAGAGCGTGATAAATGCCTCGGGGTCATCCTGCGGGCCCATCTTGGTTAGGATGAGGGGGGACGGGCCCGCGGTGGGAGCGCTGGTGGACCCCGCCGACGCGAGGAGGTGCCGGAACGCCTGACGATCTTCCTGCTGCGCCAGCACCAGGGCCTCGAACCGGCGCTCTTGCTCCTTCCGGAGAGTGATTAGCGCCTGGTGCTGGCTCTGCTGGGCCATGGCGAGGGCGTGGACCAGGTCCGCAAAGGTGGAGGGCTCCATGTGGCTGTTCTTTTCCTGTGCTCCGTCCCGGGTTTCGGCACCACTGTGGCAGTTCGTAGGAGGGGGAGGAGCACAGAAAGACGGCAGGCCAGAATAAAGTTCCATAATGCTCTTTTATTTGTTCTTTTCAGAGACAAATCTCTCCAGTCACACAACACACACCAGTTGACTGGTTCCAGAGAGAGCTGCCTTCCTCTGCTCTCTCTCTCTTTATATAGGGCGCGGTCACTGGGAAGACACACAAACACAGGTTAATTGACATCAGGTGTAGTGATTTTGCCACTTACCTTCCCTGACTCCGCCCTCCTGTCACAGACCGATGCTTGACCACGCCCCCACTGCCACAGGAAGTTACAAGCAAAAACATCTGAGGTTTGATTTTCGGACTGTTGTGGACCTGAAAACTTTACCCTCGCTGTCAAACAGCCCATACACTAAATGAAAGCTTCTAATTTTGAAAAATCAATAAGGAGTACAAGGTTTGTTTATTTCTTTTTCTGGTCATGGAAGTCTGCCAAGCGTCTACAAATAAAACATAATAAAACATATACTATTGTATATATATGTACAATATTGTCAGGGATTTTTCATAATACTTTGAGCAAGCATGAACTAATAACCCATGTAGCTCACGTCATAGTTCACTTCAAGCTGATGTGTTTTCTGAACGCTGATTTGTCTCCTGCTAAGGCCACGGTCCACAGCGCAGTCATGCGTCTCCAGTCAAACAGACGAGATGTTGCTTGGAAACAGCAGTTTCTTCACCAGCCACATCCTGTTAGGCCTGAAACAAACACACTGGATCACAGCTGAGTGAGTTTCTCTCCTGAGGACGTTGTTACAGCTCTTAATTGAATGCTCACAAGGATTTTTTTTTTCTTCAACCAAATCCCTGTCTACCACATCTGTGGACTGGAATCTCAACAATTCCATGCACTGCGAAAAGAATCAGAAACATATTGGGCAGTTAGACAGGATTATTATCATCACATACTCTCAATTTTCCTCTTCCAAAAATTGTTCATTCATTTCTACAAACATGCATTATGTAAGGAATAAAATACTTATGGGCATGCTGTTATAGGGAAATGAGACCGTCAATGAGGGCGTAGCTTACTCTGGCCCCATCTAATCCAGAAGGAACAATCTAAAGTGGGCCACCTTGCACAATAAATGTTGCAAGCTATATATAGAAACGATATCCACCCTAGGAATACCAACCAATTTACCAGAAAGAATCCAAAACAGTGAGGAATTGACCAAGAAAAAGCAATCTTTGTTGAACTGCTCATTAAGGCTTAATTACTCCATAACTTCATTAATAATTGTAATGAAGCAAATCTGGGTAGAAGTTATATGCACCCTAGGTACCCCTACCTTCATGCCAGAAAGAATCAAAATTGGTGAAGAACTGAGGGAGAAGTGATTTCTGTGGAAACTGCTCATTAGGGCTTAATTACTCCATATCTTCATTATTAATTAATTGCAATTATGCAAATTTGCGTAGAACCTATATGCACCCCAGGCAGACCTACCTTCCTGCCAAAAAGAATAAAAATCAGTGAAGAATTGAGAGAGAAGAAGCAATTTTCATGAACTGTGGATGACAGACAATGGACAGATGACAGACAACACATGATGGAATAAACTCATCACCTGTCGGCCAGATGAGATAATAATCAGCGACAGTGTGGTGTGATGCGGAGTGGAGTAACTGTTATCACACTGCTGTTGATTAGTTTCCTATAACATCATGTCCCAAGGTGTTTTATTCCCCTTATACCACAACAATTATCAATTTATTAAAGAAGGACATCATAGTTTTTATCCATTTATAGTTACATTTATGTTGTGGAATGTCCAGGATGCAAATCACTTCCTGTTATGATGCATGTTAAAGCAGATATAAGCAGTCACTTCCTTCATATCCTCCATCCTTAGACTTTCCCATGGCAGAAAACCTCTGTTACAAAGTGCTGACACTGGAGACTCTTTTCAGCTACTGGTTAAAAATCAATCAATCAATAATAAAAATAATTTTATTTATTTATTTATCAACAACTTCTAATTGAGTAATAAGATCTGGGAATTCAAAATGGCTGAAAAATGGAGATTGGGTTAAGAGAACGCTGGCGTATCTTCTTTATCAAACCTTTTCATACTTAAGTTCCATACTTAATGCTTTTACATTCGCTGCTTTTGCTTACCAGCAATTATATATTTCAGGACCCAAGCTCTGTTAGTTGAGTTTACTCAGTACCAAAGAGAGACAGGGACGTTCCTGCCTGTCTCCATACTGCTGGAGAAAACGCAGACACAGCGGATTGTCTCGACCATCTCCCTCCAGTCATTTCATATGCCAGGATGTTTCTCTGGACCAGACTTAAACACAGCCATAACGGTAACAGAAACTACACTGATAAAGCTCACTACGGAAGCAGATTGCTACCAGACCAGGAAAAAGAAAAACAGATCAATGTCATGTTATAACGTGAAAAGTTTGTGATAAGATGTTTTTCATGTTTGAACAAAACATTTTCATGTTATCACCACATATATTGAACAGTTATTCCACAAAATTGAGTCGTATGTGAGCTGATATAATCCATATATGATGAGATTGAGTGGAATAACTTTTATTCTATCCACATTCACTGGATTTTGAGAAATAGAGCATTTTTATTTTTTTGCAAATTTGATAAATAAGAACTTTATACAAAACGTCTGACAAAATCATTTCCGCTTAGAATGTAAACAAACCGTCGAAATGACAGGAGCAATTTGTGTCACGGAACAGACAGGAGAGGAGATCAAGTGCGCTCAAACCACAGTTTATTAATAATAGGGGAAAAGGGAGTTGGGAGAATGTGTGTGGGTGAAGTCCAGAGGCAGGAGAACTGAGAGGCAGGGATGGCTGGTGGTGACGTCTGAGGCAGGGCCGTCGCAGGGGGGGTGCGAGGCCCTGTGCGAACTTGAAATGCGAGGCCCTAATCTTTGACATGGATGCGTAATTGCGCATGAATAACAGTCGCACAGATGCAACTATTCTAGTTCTATTGCACGCATAATCTCGCTGCAATACGTTTTATCAAGTAGAATAATACAGCATAATCATGCACATAGTCTCAGCTATGACTTTTTGCTATTTATTTCAAAGGAAAAAAAAATCAACTGTGCAACGAGTGGCTACAGTACATCAAGTCAGTTCAGTCACTTTATTTTTGGCATCTTGACATTTTAAACAAGCAGATTAGGACACTTTTCATTCATTATATACATTTATTAATCACAACTATACACAACTCATTTTACTTATTATTTAACTTATTTACAATACTAACTGGAACAGATGAGATGGACTCACCATGCGTTGGCGGGACCGCGTCTTCCAGGGCAAACTCTGATCGATTGTAATAGAAAAAAAACAGAATTGATCATGTGGTCCAGCTCAACTGAATCGGGCACAAGCCTCATTATAAAATATTTCTCAACCACAGCTAGCCTACTTATTATCCTCCTTCCTCACCTTGGACTTCACCGTCATCCTCAGTGTGCGCATTCCCGTCCTGCTGTTGTAGAAGCCCGCTCGGCTCTGCCACAGTGTTGGTGTGCGTGATGGAGATGCTAGTTGCTGCCACAGCATCACTGGCAGTACTGATAAATTTATCCAGCGATCCCCGCAGTAACTTGTGAAATTCCTCCTTCTTTTTAAATTTTTTCCTCTTCTCAGCACCCGATTCGTGCTTGCGAAATCGGTCGCGTTCTCTTGCCGTCAACATGTTTACTTTCCCCCGCTTTAACTTTCCTCCTCTCCCATCTTCAGTGAGGACGCATTACGTAATGACAATGAAAAACTCGCTTTGTTTGGATTTGTTTTTTATTTGTTTGTTTTTATGTGACATCTCATTGATACAAAATCATACATAACTAATGTATTTATTTAAAAAAATAAAAAATAAACACAGCAAGATTTAAGGCGCGAGGCCCCCTAGTGGCGCGAGGCCCTGTGCAGTTGCACAGTTCGCACAGCCTATGGGACGGCTCTGGTCTGAGGTCTCCCATCCAAGTACTGACTGGGCCTGACCCTGCTTAGCAGCTGAGATCTGATATAGTCAGAGAGCTGTGGCTGTAGGCAGACAGAACTTGGGTTTCAGGCAGTCTTCAAGCAAGCAGTCCCTCAGCAGGCAGGAGTTAGAGAGCAAACTGGAACACAGAGTCAATGGGACAGAAGGCAGATCAGGTTACCGGGGCTGGAGAGCAGACAGAGTCAAACGGAACAGAAGGCAGATCAGGTTACCAGGGCTGGAGAGCAGACAGAGTCAAACAGAACAATTTCAGGAGTCAGAGTAGTAGGAACACAAAGCAGGTTATCAGGCTGAGAGTTGCAGACAATCTGACACTGAGGCTTGGGAGAACTGCAGCTTAAATACACACAGGGGGGAAGCAGGTGATCGGCAACAGCCAATGACAGTCACTGAAAGTTAATAAGAGGAAGTGAGAGCGGGCGTGGCCGGTAATGCTGAATGGAGATGTTACCTGAAGAGAGAAGACCACAGGTAGGACCATGACAAATTTGTGAAAAATGCGATAATAATAATTCTTGAAAAATAAAAAGATATGTTCTTACCATCAAATACTTTTATTCCATATTTTGTTGCTTTTTTGTATTTTGGGGGGGTTGTTTTTGAGTAGAGTTTTTATTTCATCCTGGGTTGGTTCAGCAACACGCTCTGCCATTTTGTTTTTCTCTACTCATGGTATATGAGCTAATATCCTAGTAGTAGAGTAGCCAATCAGAGCGCACAATTGCTCATATCCAGTGAATGTGGGCAGAATAAAATAGTATATATCAATACACTGTTTATCTTGTTATAACAAAAGATTTCTCATTGTAAGGACATAAATTGGTCTCAGGTGAAGGCGATGTGAACACATACATATTACAAGATCATCCACTGTGCCCAATAACAGCAGAATGTTGTCATGTCTCAACCCAAGCATGAAGTAGGATTTAATCAAATAGTGTTTCTGAGTCATTTTCCTCAGTTTATCCATTCTCCACACATCATTTCCTCATTCAAACATAAGTTTCACCTTATAGCCTAACAATATAAATTTTCCTCTTACAATGAAGAAGAAACTTTTATTTGTCACATGCACACTTCAAGCACAGTGAGATTCATCCTCTGCATTTAACCCATCTGAAGCAGTGAACACACACACACCATGAAAATAACGTGAAATGTTTTATGTTATAACAATAAATGATCACATTATAACAAGATAAACAGTATATTGTTAAAAAAGGAAAGATTCTATGTTGTATTAGTGTGAAAACATCTTGTTTTAACAACAACAACAAAAAACCTTCACATTATAACATCATACTGATGCAGTTGTCTTTTTCTGGCATGGCAGCAATACGCTTCCATACTTCACAAGTACGGGGAGGAAATATTTCTTTCAATTTTTCACACTGTGGAAAAAATACTCTGTGTGTGTGTGTGTGTGTGTGTGTGTGTGTGTGTGTGTGTGTGTGTGTGTAAAAAGCCGCATACATTTGCATTGGTTAATTGATTTTAATCACCTATCTTGCAAAATTTAAACCAAAGTACATACATTGGACCAACAAGGAAAAAAATTAAGCAGGGTTTAGATTTACAGCTAATTAAGTATTTGCCCATAATTTTTAAATTGTCTTAATAAATATCTTTTGAGTTGAAGTTGATGTAACCACAGTATATCATGCTGATATTTACATTTTTGCCTGTGAATATGCTAATATGCTTAAAAATGTATGGGATAACATTTAAAATCATCTATTAAATACAGCACCAATAATTCAATAAATTCATTAGAAGTCCACAAGGATGGGTTCCCTCCATCAAGGACCACATTTTTTAGTGGTTAAAATTAAGCACCACAGAGGAGTGCTTGGTCAGCTTATCCTTCAGTCCATGAGTATTTCTGTTATACAGGAGAATGCATTAATTTTAATAGAAATGTTGTTGTTTTTTTAAAAATGAATT
The DNA here is from genome assembly GCF_027579695.1 of Neoarius graeffei. Classification (NCBI taxonomy): domain Eukaryota; kingdom Metazoa; phylum Chordata; class Actinopteri; order Siluriformes; family Ariidae; genus Neoarius; species Neoarius graeffei. Next base: position 79,557,809 of record NC_083582.1, read on the forward strand.
CAACAATTCCAAACAGCAGGTTGTATGTGTAATAAAATCACCTGTCACCTATTAGGACAAACATTATGACTTCATTACTTCAATTTCATATTTTATTTGTTTGTTTGTTTGTTTGTTTGTTTGTTTGTTTGTTTATTAAATTAGTTCTCATTTAGTATCACATGACTTCATTCATTTATGTGCACAAGTACCTGTTAGAGCACAATATTTAAACCGAAATGCAAAATACAGTAATAGGATGTATCTGATTAAGTGCTATTTTATAATCTGCTGAACAATGAGATTGGAAGCCATACTGTTAAATTCAACTTTTTGTTAGTTTGTTTTCTGTAGTTCATATAATATACGCTGCAATTTCAGAAATTTCAATGTAACGGAGCAACAGGATTTTGTCTTCCATCCCTAAAGATATTTTCAGGCCATGTTGTGAAACTGGGCAATAAAAGGTGTGTCTTTGTGTCGAGAGACAGTGGGATATAAGTAAGTGCTGTGTTCTTTTGCTACAGGCTCTACTGCTGATCTTCTCCTTGTGTTTTCTGAGTGCTGAAGTTTGGAGGATGCTCAGAGACCGAGCTCAGTACCTAACCCAGGGCTGGCGTCTCTTCCAGCTCTTGGTGGCTTTACTGTCCTTTTCGGCAGCTTCACTGCGCTTTTGTTTCTTGTCCATGGCCACCGCACGCCTTTCTGTCCACATCTCCCACCCTGAGACCTTCACTGGATTTCACAGCATTGCTGCTCTGGCAAAGAGTTCCTCGCAGCTTTCGGCTGTGTTACTGATGCTGCTGATTCCTCAGGTAAAGTGGACAGCATGGGCAGCAAAATGGTTAAACTGGTAAATTCATTGGTTAAATTGTTGAAAAACTATAGTGCTAGCACTATACCCTCACCGGCCACTTTAATAGGAACGTGTTGTTGGTTCTAAGATCCCTGTTCTTGGCTGCAGGAGTGGAACCCAATGTGTTCTTCTGCTGTTGCATGCTGAGATGCTTTTCTGCTCACCACGGTTGTAAAGAGTGATTATATGAGTTACTATATCCTTCCTGGCAAAAAAGCTCGAACCAATCTGTCCATTCCCCTCTGACCCTCTCTTATCAACAAGGCATTTGTTTCCACCCACAGAACTGTCGCTCACTCACTCAGTGTTTTTTGTTTTCTGCACCATTCTGTGTAAACTCTAGAGACTGTTGTGTGTGAAAACCCCAGGAGATCAGCAGCTTCTGAAATACTCAAACCAGTCCATCTGGATCAAACCAACACCCATACCACAGTGAGAGAAAGTCACACTGTGAGATCACAATGTTTCCCGTTCTGATGTTTGAACACTGTGAACATTAACTGAAGCTCCTGATTTGTATCTGTGGGATTTGATGCATCGTGTTGCTGTTGAGGGATCGGCTGATTACAGAACTGCAGAAAACAGCAGGTGGATGTAGGAGTGTTCCTAATAAAGTGGCCAGGGAGTGTAGATGCTCTGTACAGGCATAAATATCTAAATTTACTTATTTTGGATACACATAATATGAGGGCAAGTCAAAAAGTTCTAAGACAGATGTTATAATTTCATCTGTGCTGTATGTCGAGCATGTATAGCATATTTGACAATAAAGTTGACTTGACTTGACTTGAAAGACATCCCCTAGAATTCGACAAAGAAGGAATTCTCCAGTGGAAACACTGCTTGCAGAAGTGTTTAGACTTAAATGGAGGATATGTAGAGAAATAGCTTTGTTATTTTCATAAAGTTTTTTTTTTTCAATTTGTCTTCGGACTTTTTTGACTTCCCCTCGTATATATTAACAGTTATTCCATGGAATTGAGTCGTACATGAGCTGATAGGTGACAAGGCGCATAGCACCGAGTTGTCTATAATCCGTGTATGACGAGATTGAGTGGAATAACTGCTTTATTCTATCCACATTCACTGGATTTTGAGAAACTGAGTATTTTTATGTTTTGCAAATTCAATAAATAAAAACTTTATACGAAACGTCCGACAAAATAATTTCCACTTAAAATGTAAACAAACCGGTGAAAGGACAGGAGCAATTTGTGAAAAATGCGATAATAATAATAATAATAATAATAATAATAATAATAATAATAATAATAATAATAATAATTCTTGAAAAAAAGGTATGTTCTTACCATCAAATACTTTTTTTCCATATTTTGTTGCCTTTTTTTGTATTTTTTTTGTATTTTTGTTTTTGAGTAGAGTTTTTATTTCATCCTCGGTTGGTTCAGCAACACGCGCCGCCATTTTGTTTTTCTCTACTCGCTGTATATGAGCTGATATCCTAGTAGTAGAGTAGCCAGTCAGAGCATGCGATTGCTCATATCCAGTGAATGTGGGTAGAATAAAACCTAATATCAGCTAACTCATGACCGTGATGTTATCTATATTGCTACTCTATTTGGCTGCTGGTTTAATAATATGATGTATTAATTGGAGGTGTACATCAAAATTCCACACGATATGATGCAATAAAATTTTTAAGATAATGATTCAATTTTTGACAATACAACTGAATCTTTTATAATACAAATGATACCATTCAGTTTAATAGCCTCAGATCAATATGTACCCAACATTGTTTTGACCCTACCTGGGGTACACATACCATTAATTCACGATTGATGATGTCATGTGAAAAAGCAAAACAGGTGTTTGAACAATCTGCAGAATAAGAAACTCAAATAAGAAGTGTTACAGATCTCTGATCCTGTTTTTGTCACCTGGTGTTTGGGCCCGTTTGGGCCTCAGGCACACAGTCTGTGATGCACAGTCTTTTCAGGTAAACAGTGCTTACTTGTTGCAGATGGCATGTTCTCTGCAGTTTGTAAGAAGATGGGTGGTGTTTGGCAGGGTTCTCCACCAGGCCTGCTCTGAGATCTGTGGAGTAGCCTTCCTGTTCGTGCTTCTGCTGCTTCTCTTCTCCCACACAGGCAGCTTGGTACTTTACTCGGTTATATTGGACTGTTATATTCAATATAATGCTTCTCTAAAACACTTAAAATAACAAGCAAGTCTGATTTTGCTAAGACGTGACATTCTTTTCAGCTTTTCTCAGCTTCAGTGGAAAGCTTCAGGACTGTAAGGCAAGCTACTCAGTCCGTTTTGTGCTTACTGAGAAATCGAATAATTTTAAGACAATTGTCTGAGGAACATCCAGTGCTTGGGCCCTTATTCTGCCTTGCTATATTTGGGCTGGGGTTCTGGATCCTTGGGCATCTATGTGGAGCCATATTACTCCATAGGTATAAGACAATCCGGGCAGAAATGTACCGGCCATCCATGGAACCACAGGACTATGAGATGGTAGAGTTTCTCGTCAAGAGGCTCAAGCTATGGATGGGGCTCAAAAAGATAAAGGAGGTATGAACATCTTTTGTCATCATGTATGTCAAGAAACTAATTGTAGCACTGTATTCTGTGCTTGACTGTACTCTATGCTTGTATTCACATCATTCCCAGTTCAGGCACCGAGTAAAATTTGAGGGCATGGAATCACCACCTTCCAGATCTTCCAAGTGCTCCCAGTTCTCCAGCATCTCTTCACCCATCAGTCCTCCAGGGCCTCATCTGGTATCCTCTGCCTCCTCTCAGGTCTCAGAGTCTTCCATGCTCTCTGAGAGCCATGAAGTCCAACACTACCTTGATCGCTTGCTGCCATCCGTGGACAGTCTCCTTGCTGGTTTTGATCGTGTCAATCAACTGACCAACGATGTCTTGAACATTGAGCAGCAGCTTCAGAAAATTCAAAGCAGAATTATTCAGAACAGAAGGAAGCAAAGAGAGCCACAACCACAGATGCCCCCGACCCCAAAATCAACAAGACCTAGCCAAACTTCCCTTCGAATGGGACAGAAGTCTCTTTCGTCTTCCCATGATGGTATCCCTCATCAAATCACCCCTCGTCGCCGTGCTACCCACTCCGAGTCTTCTCTCCTGGGATCTTCTGCTCATTTCATGACTTATATATCAGTACCAGGAAGGCACAAATCTCAGACAGCAGACCCAGAGATTAGGGGTTTCCCCAGACGAAGAGCCTGGCACTCAGGATCCTGTCATTCTGCAGATACCATTCAAAGATTTGCTAAATCCCAAAGCTCTGGAGCCATTCCTGTAAGACCTCACAGTGAAGAGAGGGATTGGACTGAAGCAACCGAAGGCATGCCAATTAAAAAGAGAGCCTGGCACTCTGATCCTGCCGAGAGAGAAAAGGACTGAGTCTGTCCTGTGTATGCTACAGACACAAAATTTGGTAGTTCATTGGTAGAGTTCAAAACTTTTGTATTTGTCAAATGAATGATGTATACACTGGCCTGGAACGTGAACAGGAAGTCAAATAAGGAGCAGGAAAGTTGGGGCATTTATTGCACATTCCATCTTTTTGCATCAAAATAACTAATCAGCTTGGTGTACCTGTCAATCATTACTGTGTACTTTTGTTAACTTGTCCTGGTACGTCTTGTTTTTACTCTTAAATAATTTCTCAGCAATTTGACATTTTGTACCACAAATGTATGCAGTTATCATATATAGCTTACAGGACTGCTAACTCAAGTGTTACTTGTAATTCAATTATTAGAGACCCTTAAGCTGAGGATTGAATTATTGGACGGATAAATAACAAGTTACTATGTTTATCCATGAATATACTCAGGAGCTGAATGTCATTAAGGTGTTTCTTCCTTGATATTGTTTTTTGTATTTTTTCCCCAGTCATCTTTCTCTTAATGGCTGTTCTGACCAAAAAATAAAAATGTCAGTACACTAGATTCAAAGGACTCTTGAATAAACAATTGAATAAACATTGGGGTGATGATCAGGGTTTCTCCTAAAGCTTCATAGTGTAGTGGCCCCACTAAGCTTAATTTATTGACTGATATGCTTAGTGGCATGCCGCTACCCATTAAACTGCTGCCACGATGCTTACAATTTAGGTCTACAGTATAAAGCTAGAATCAACATGCATGTTTCGTAGCTTTTGAGCAGGTAATCAATACAGTCCATGCGAGCCCATGGCCCTGAACTTAGGTCAAGTTCACAACTGATGTCAGAGAAGGGTATTCCACACTGATTGGCTGAGTGTGTGTGGTACTGTATTCTGCATTAATTGGATGAGTGATGTGGAATTAATATTCATAGGTCATTTATGCAAAAATGGTGGCACCTTCAAGCCGGGTACGAGTGATCAAAACACTGACGGGTTGAAGCTTAATTATGGAGTTTTTCACAAAGAAAACTGCAAAAAACAACATGCCAATAGTGGCAGACCACAGCTGTGAGAGTGCAACAGCCAGTTCACTGCATGATGCTGACCAGCTTGAGTCTGACAGTGAGAGTATTTAGTCATCCGCACTATTGCCAAAATTTAATGATCAGTATTTTGAACAACTCATGCCATGTTGTATCACCATTCACTTTGTTTGATGTGAAATAAATTGCAGTCTGTGTTGGAACAGGACACTGCTTGTGAGATGCAAGTGGGTATTGTATTGACTGTGGTGGTGGGGGTGTTCTGTTTTTAGGGTGGGAATTCAGTAAAATTATAAGTAAAATATAGCCTTTTCCCCCAACATGTTGAACTAGTAAAAATCAGCTCTAGATGTCACCAGATGCCACGAAATAAATTTTTGAAATTAGGTGTCAAAAATTTCCAGGGGAGCATGCCCCCGGACCCCTCTCGCTTACATGCCACCTATGGCAGTGTGCTCTTTGCACCTCGCTGTGCTCGGGGGGCCACTACTCTTTCCAGTTGTTTTCAGGGAAACCCTGATGATATTTGGACAGTGAACATCTGGATCTCAATTGGCAGGAGCTGATGCAGAAACTTTAAAATAAACATTGTCCTATAATTAAAAAAACTAAACCATATTTTTCATGTCTGTCTGATTATGCAGTAGCTTAATTTATTTTTGCTTGATAAATAAAATGAGAGAGTTTGCTCTCAACTGTAATTTGCACTGAAAACTCTGGCCACATGGTGAAAACCTGCTGCAGTGTAATTATGACAGGTCAGCTGTGTGAGAACAATCATGAAAGTGTAGCTGTGAAAACAACCTCCTTCTTGTTTAGAAGGTGATATTTGAGTGACACCAATATAAACTCAGAGTGGGAATGAGGAAGTAACTGCAAAAGAGCTGTCACTTTTAAATATCTGAACGTAAATAGAAATGAGATATCATATAAAGAGTCTTTAAAAGTAAAGCTGACAAAATAATGTATATACGATATGTCGGGATGCTTAAAAAGAACTTGGAGGGCCATGAGCTGAGAAGACAGACGTGTATTGCATGGTGTTACTGTGAAGTAGTTCAGGGCCTTTTGTAAAAGTAAGCTGTTAGAGTTAGTGCATGGGGTTTACAGTTAGGTTTTTTAAAATGTGAATATTTGGAGTATTGGGCTCGTTTTGCGTCTTTTTTAAAACAGGCATCAGATGTGGAACTCAAACTGATGCTCCACACAGCAACACAAGCAAGCGTGTACAGGAATATTTAGACTAGTCACTAGTCACATGGTGGGTCTCAGTATGAAACACATGATGGGTTCAGAGTTCTATTTGGAAACTTGTACAACTTTATCACTCAAAAGACATTTATTGGTTCTGCATGTCCCTCACCACATGGCACAACAGCACCAGTGGGAATCATTTATTACTCTTGCTCACTCCATCAACTTTATAATTCTGCAGAAATTCATCAAATGTCAGCTCTGATGCTATGCAGATTTATCAATGTATGATCATCTGTTATGACTGAAAGGCAGATTTCCATCAATGAAGAGTTTATAACATCAACGAAACTGACTTCATGTTAAAACTGTTAATGTTATAGTCAGGCTGTCTGTTGTTGCCCAAATGAGGATGGGTTCCCTTTTGAGTCTGGTTCCTCTCGAGGTTTCTTCCTCATGTCGTCTGAGGGAGTTTTTCCTTGCCACCGTCACCACAGGCTTCATCATTGGGGATAGATTAGGGATAAAATTAGCTCATGTTTAAAGTCATTCAAATTCTGTAAAGCTGCTTTGCGACAATGTCTATTGTTAAAAGCGCTATACAAATAAACGACTTGAGATAATACATTCATTGTCATGCAACTTTAAATGCAAGAAATTTCAAACCATGTACTGAATTCTGTAACATGAAATACTGTTATAAGCTGTATACACACTCTCTGGCCACTTTAATAGGAACCTGTTGTTGATTCTAAGATCCCTGTTCTTGGCTGCAGGAGTGGAACCCAATTGTAAAGTTTGGATGTCCAAGAATTGGAAAAACAAGCAAAATAGTTGTGATATTTTACTCAAAACAAAAGGCACATTCTCCATACACGTACATAACATCAGAACATCTATCATATCTCTCTCTCTACTTCCTGTCTACTCCGTATCGTACTGCATTAGCCTCAGCGCCCTCTAGTGGTATGAAATTGAAAGTACATGTGAACACAACATCCCCCCCCCCCCCCTTTACTTAAAGATTAATTCTTCCACTTACAGGACAGCACGAACTTAAACTTCTTTGACTATTAGATTTAAATCTCTAGAGCAGAATCAAAATTTAAACTTTGAATGAAAATTAAGTAACGAGTAATATATGTCAACACTAAACTGTTAGACTAAATAATCTGAAATTAAAATGGTATAACAACAACTAAAAGATGCAAGAATGATTACAGCATTAACGGTCTAGGTACTTTAGGTCTCATAGTCTTTGAGCCAGTCTGGTGGCTTACGTGCTCTGGCAGGATGGTCTTGTGCTTGTTGGTTAGGTCTTGGTTCAGTTTGTTCTTCCAGACCCTTCATCGGCAGATCTGGAGATTCTGGGGGCTTGGCAGGTACAGAAGCCAAACGGGAAGCATGCCAGGTTTTTCCATCATCGAGGATGTAGGTGCTTTGACCCACTTGCCTCTTGATCTTGATTGGTGTAGAGAACTTCTGGTGTCCCTTTGGAACATGTACAGGTTTCCGTACTCGCACACTATCCCCTTCTCGGAATGAAGGAGTGCGAGCTCCCCGTCTGGCATCAAAATACTTTTTCATGTGAGACTGACGAAGGGAAACTCTGGAACGAACCTCATCATCATGAGCTGTTACAGGTGGAGGAGCAAGAACATTCAGCTTTGTTCTCATTTTGCGACCATGCATGAGCTCGAATGGTGATGCATTTGTCATTGCATGAGGAGTAGCACGGTATGCCTGGAGGAAGTCAGTTGTTGCAGATTTCCACTGTTTGTTCTGAAGGATTGCACTTTGGATGCAGGCTTTGAAGAGACTGTTGAATCTCTCTATGGCACCATTTGAGGAAGGGTGGTACACAGATGAATGGATGTGAGTAATTCCCTGGTCTTTGAGGAATGAAGAGAAGGCAGCAGACATAAATTGTGGGCAATTGTCTGTGACCAGAGATTCTGGATTGCCATAGCGACTGAAAACACTTCTGAGGAATCCCAAGACTGTCTCAGTAGTGACTGTCGATGCAAAAGTGACTTCTGGCCACTTTGAATAGTAATCTGTGAGAGTGATTGCAAACTTGCAGTCCCATGATGCAGTTTCAAATGGTCCAACTATGTCCATTCCCAGCTTACTCCATGGGCCTTCAGGTAAAGGTACAGGTTGCAAAGGTGCTTCACAAACTCTTGCTGACTTGTCCATCTTTTGACACAGTGAGCAGGTGGAGATCTCAGCACGAACCAGTGTGTCCATACACGGGAACCAATACAGATCCCGCAGTCACTGCTTTGTCCGAACAATACCTTGATGGCCTTCATGTGCTAGAGCAATCAGCGTGCTGCGCAAGGAGACAGGTACAACTAGGCGCGACCCTCTGAACACCAAGTTGTCCTTCACACTCATTTCGTCTCTGATCTTAAAATATGGCTGAAGCACTGGATTCATGGCCTTTGCAGAGGGAGGCCACTTTTGGATAATTTGCCGACGCAAAGAAGCAGGTTCAGGGCACGAAGAAGAAGCGTCTTCAAACTCAGCAGCAGTCACTAAGACAGGGGCCATGGACAACAAGGCTACCAGCTCTGGTTCCATGTCTCCAGTGAGAGGGGAAGCGGTAGGCAGAGGTAAGCGTGAAAGGCAGTCAGCCGTATGGTTCAAAGATCCGGCACGGTATTCAATGTCATACGTGAAGCAGAGAAGACGAGCAGACCAACGTGCTACACACATTCCTGCACGGTCAGCTCCTTTTGTAGAGAGAAGAGTTGTCAGGGCCTGATGGTCGGTATGAAGGGTGAACCTCCGGCCCCACAGGTAGGTCCTCCACTTCTCTACAGCCCAGACACAGGCGAGAGCTTCTTTCTCAACTGTAGAGTATTTTCTCTCAGCTGGTGTCAGGGTTCTTGATGCGAACGCCACTGTGCGCTCTGTATGGTCTGGATGTAGTTGTGTGAACACAGCTCCCAGGCCGTAATCTGATGTAGCTGTTGAAATTATTGTTGGAAAATCGGGGTTGAATAACGCAAGTGCAGGGCTGTCAATGAGCAATTGTTTCACTCTGAGGAAACTTTCCTGAGCCTCATCAGTCCATTCAAACACGGCGTCTTGGCGTAAGCAGGCACGGAGTGGCTCTACCACTGTGGCGTAATTCGGGATGAATTTCCCATACCATGACAGCATACCCAGAAAAGAGCGTAGACTGGCAGCATCTTTTGGGGGAGGAGCCTATGTAATCACTTGCAAATGCTCCGTGTCAGGTTTGATACCCTCAGCAGTCACCAGGTGACCCAAGAACTTCAGGCTGGATTGACGAAAGTGACATTTCTTTTCATTGAGCTGTAAGCCGGCCTTCTTCAGACGTTGCAATACAGTCTCAAGAGCAGTGACATGCATTTGTGCTGTGTGGCCATAGCAGATAATGTCATCCAGGTAGTTCTGTACATTTGGCACGCCTCTCAGGACTGTGGCCATCAGTTTTTGAAATGCAGCTGGTGCTGATGCAAGGCCGTAGGGTACTCTGCAGAATCGGAACAGGCCTTCATGTGTAATGAAGGTGGTTAAATCCCTAGAATCTGGGTGAAGGGTTAGTTGGTGATATGCACTTTCCAGATCAATGGTTGAAAACAATGTAGCTCCAGTCAGTGCAGAAAGCAGTTCCTCCATGTAAGGAAGAGGGTGGCTGTCGACAATGATTGCTTTGTTTGGCTCGCGCAGGTCTACACACATACGAATTCCACCTGTCTTCTTCCGTGTAACCACTATTGGCGAGACCCAAGGGGAAGAGTCGATGCGCTCAATCACACCTGCTGAGAGGAGACGGTTCAACTCCTCTGACACAGCTGACCTCACTGAAAAAGGAAGACGTCTCAGCTTTTGACGTACAGGCACAGCAGTTGGCGACACCTTCACCTGATGCATGAAGCCTATAGCACATCCTATAGGTGTTGGAGACGGGCATGTGGTCAGATGCTGCACTGAAGTTGTAGGTGGCAAAGGCGAGAGTGACTTGGATGGTGTGTAAACAGTATTGCCTTCAATGCACAAGTGAAGAGTAGATATTAAATCTCTGCCCATTAGTGCAGTCCCTGAGTCCACGACGTAGAAGTTGGCTGGACCTTGAATGCCATCCATATGAACCGTTGCTTGCATACAGCCTAGCACATTGATAGGTGTTCGTGAATATGTCACCAGATGAACAAGAGATGGTTGAAGAGGAGTGCCTTTGAAGTATTGTTCATAGATGCATTTGGGTAAGACTGAAACCAACGCTCCAGTATCCACAGTCAATTTCACTGTCTTCACGGTCTGGCCAGATTGAATGTCCACTGTGCACTGTATTTTATGTGAAGTGTCTTTTCCTTCCACTAGCAAAAGTGTGTACTCAGGTACATCCACCTCTTTCACTGAATGAGATGGCATAGACTGGCAGATTCGAGCAAAATGTCCTTTTTTCCCACAACTTTTGCAAGTTGCTTTTGCTGCTTGGCATTCACGGGCATTGGCAAGGTGCTTTTCTGAACCACAGCGGAAGCAGGTACGTGCGAAGGAGAGTGAAGCAGGCTTTGAAGCTGGTCTTGCAGTATGACCTTGACGTGGTATTCGAGTGGTGCTCTGTTGTGGTGGCATTTTTCTGCGTTCTGCACTTTTTGGCTGTACTACTTGTATTGATAAGGGCTTGTCCCCTGCCATGGCTTTGGCTTGCTCCGTTGCAGATTCAATTTGAGTGGCTACAGTAATGGCATCAGACAGTGTCAGCTTTTCTTTCAACAACAGCCTCTCTCTAATGCGAGGATTAGCCACATGCACAACTAGCTGATCTCGAATCACATCATCTCCATTTTCACCAAATTCACATGTTGCAGCGAGTTCCCTTAAAGCAGCAATGTATTGTAGTATTGTTTCTTGGGCTCCTTGAATTCTTTTTCTGAAAGCATGGTGCTCTGCAACCACATTTATAGCAGGATTGAAATGCTTCTCCAGCACAGTAATAGCAGATGCTAATGTATCTCCTGAATCAGGTAATGTATTAAATAGTCTTTGCCCTTCAGTGCCCAAACAATGTAATAATAATGCTCTTTTTCTTGCTTCTGGCCAAGCATTTCCAGTTGCATTAATTACTACCGTATAATTCTCAAACATCCTCACCCACGTCTTGAAAGGAATCGCCGGTTCTCCTGGGCATGGCAGAAAAAAATCCAGAAATGGTGTATTCAAAGCCATTTTCTTTTAAAATGCTCACTGGGTCGTCTCGTCGCCAATTTGTAAAGTTTGGATGTCCAAGAATTGGAAAAACAAGCAAAATGGTTGTGATATTTTACTCAAAACAAAAGGCACATTCTCCATACACGTACATAACATCAGAACATCTATCGTATCTCTCTCTCTACTTCCTGTCTACTCCGTATCGTACTGCATTAGTCTCAGCGCCCTCTAGTGGTATGAAATTGAAAGTACATGTGAACACAACACCAATGTGTTCTTCTGTTCTGCTGTTTCATGCTGAGATGCTTTTCTGCTCACCACGGTTGTAAAGAGTGATTATATGAGTTACTATATCCTTCTTGGCAGCTCAAACCAATCTGTCCATTTCCCTCTGACCCTCTCTTATCAACAAGGCATTTGTTTCCACCCACAGAACTGTCGCTCACTCACTCAGTGTTTTTTTGTTTTCTGCACCATTCTGTGTAAACTCTAGAGACTGTTGTGTGTGAAAACCCCAGGAGATCAGCAGCTTCTGAAATACTCAAACCAGTCCATCTGGATCAAACCAACACCCAGACCACAGTGAAAGAAAGCCACACTGTGAGATCACAATTTTTCCCATTCTGATGTTTGAACACTGTGAACATTAACTGAAGCTCTTGATTTGTATCTGTGGGATTTGATGCATCGTGCTGCTGTCAAGGGATCGGCTGATTACAGAACTGCAGAAAACAGCAGGTGGATGTAGGAGTGTTCCTAATAAAGTCAAGTCAAGTTTGTTTGTATAGCACTTTTAACAATAGACATTGTCCCAAAGCAGCTTTACAGAATCTAAATGACCCAAGACATGAGCCAATTTTATCCCTAATCTATCCCCAATGAGCAAGCCCGTGGTGACGGTGGCAAGGAAAAACTCCCCCAGACGACACGAGGAAGAAACCTCAAGAGGAACCAGACTCAAAAGGGAACAATAAACTAACTAACTAACTAAATAAATAAATAAAATAAAGTGGCCAGTGCATGTATGTAGCTGGTTATGTGTATATTTCTGTAACTGTATTGTAAGTACAGTGGTGCTTGAAAGTTTGTGAACCCTTGAGAATTTTCTATATTTCTACATAAATATGACCTAAAACATCATCAGATTTTCACGCAAGTCCCAAAAGTAGATAAAGAGAACCCAGTTAAACAAATGAAACAAAAATATTATACTTGTTCATTTATTTATTGAGGAAAATGATCCAGTATTACATATCTGTGAGTGGCAAAAATATGTGAACCTTTTCTTTCAGTATCTGGTGTGACCCCCTTGTGCAGCAATAACTGCAACTAAACATTTCCAGTAACCGTTGATCAGTCCTGCACACCGGCTTGGAGGAATTTTTGCCCATTCCTCTGAACAGAACAGCTTCAACTCTGGGATGTTGGTGGGTTTCCTCACATAAACTGCTCGCTTCAGGTCCTTCCACAACATTTTGACTGGATTAAGGTCAGGACTTTGACTTGGCCATTCCAAAACATTAACTTTATTCTTCTTTAACCATTCTTTGGTAGAATGATTTGTGTGCTTAGGGTCGTTGTCTTGCTGCATGACCCACCTTCTCTTGAGATTCAGTTCATGGACAGATGTCCTGACATTTTCCTTTAGAATTCACTGGTAAAATTCAGAATTCATTGTTCCATCAATGATGGCAAGCTGTCCTGGCCTAGATGCAGCAAAACAGACCCAAACCATGATACTACCACCACCATGTTTCACAGATGGGATAAGATTCTTATGCTGTAATGTAGTGTTTTCCTTTCTCCAAACATAACGCTTCTCATTCCAACCAAAAAGTTCTCTTTTGGTCTCATCTGTCCACAAAACATTTTTCCAATAGCCTTCTGGCATGTCCATATGATGTTTAGCAAACTGCAGATGAGCAGCAATGTTCTTTTTGGAGAGCAGTGGCTTTCTCCTTGCAACCCTGCCATGCACACCATTGTTGTTCAGTGTTCTCATGAACATTAACATTAGCCAATGTGAGAGAGGCCTTCAGTTGCTTAGAAGTTACCCCGGTGTCCTTTGTGACCTCACCGACTATTACACACCTTGGTCTTGGAGTGATCTTTGTTGGTCGACCACTCCTGGGGAGGGTAACAATGGTCTTGAATTTCTTCCATTTGTACACAATCTGTCTGACTGTGGATTGATGGAGTCCAAACTCTTTAGAGAAGGTTTTTTAACCTTTTCCAGCCTGATGAGCATCAACAACGGTTTTTCTGAGGTCTTCAGAAATCTCCTTTTGTTCGTGCCATGATACACTTCCACAAACATGTGTTGTGAAGATCAGACTTTGATAGATCCCTATTCTTTAAATAAAACAGGGTGCACACTCACACCTGATTGTCATCCCATTGGTTGAAAACACCTGACTCTAATTTCACCTTCAAATTAACTTCTAATCCTAGAGGTTCACATACTTTTGCCACTCACAGATATGTAATATTGGATCATTTTCTTCAATAAATAAATGACCAAGTATAATATTTTTGTCTCATTTGTTTAACTGGGTTCATTTTATCTACTTTTAGGACTTGTGTGAAAATGTGATGATGTTTTAGGTCATATTTATGCAGAAATGTAGAAAATTCTAAAGGGTTCACAAACTTTCAAGCACCACTGTATGTTGAAAAGCCAGCGACTGTTTAATATCTTACTGAAATTGTGCAAAACATTTGTGAATTTGTGAATCCCATCAGGTTATAGTCCAGTGATATTCTGTCAGGTGTCTCTAACACAGCTGCAAAGTTAATGCTGTACAGTATTGTAAATTATTCTGATATCGAATAAAGCATTTATTAAACTCTTTAGAAACTCACATGCGTTTTTCATGAGATCAGATTAATTTCAAAGCACTTTACGTTCAATTATCACTGTTATAGGTATTTGTTATTAGCCATTTTATTGTTTTGCCTGTTGATATATTTAAATATACACTGCACCTAAATGAAAAAAATAATGGTACTGATGGTCCAAAACCACCACACCACTGAGCTAAGGTTATGAAAGTTCTACTCTTACAACATTGTACAAAAATACCAAACACTCCAAGGCATTGTTTACTTAGTTGTATTTTCCATGTTGCAACTGTTACTGACACTGTCTAAAGGACATCAACTTGTGCTGGTCTAAATTATTCCTTGTTATGCATGACCTATGCAGTTCCTTATCAAGGAGATATGATGAAGAGGTGGATCGAAAGAAAAGAAAGGAGGCACAACTTTATTCATCACACACTTGTGAAATTTCCTCTCTGCATTTAACCCATCTGAAGCAGAGAACACACACATGCACACACACGTGAGCAATGAGCACACACACATACCCAGAGCAGTGGGCAGCCATGCTAACAGCCCCTGGGGAGCAGTTGGGAGTTCGGTGCCTCGCTGGCCCAAGGCCGTCCCATATTAACCTAACCGCATGTCTTTGGACTGTGGGGGAAAATGGAGCACCCGGAGGAAACCCACGCAGACACGGGGAGAACATGCAAACTCTGCACAGAAAGGCCCTCGCCGGCCGCTGGGTTCGAACTCAGAACCTTCAATATAGTACGAACTCAGAATACCAATATAGTAGATTTTGTGTGCATCTGTGCTCAAGTGGACTTTTATTAAGGGCTGTTTGTCATCTTTTAGCCTAAGGTGGACTGTAACAAGATTGGAAATGAACTTTAGCATTAACAGCCACACCTTCACCCTGCCTGCTTCAGCCTACATCTATAAGGTGAGTTCCAGCAGCACAGCAGTGAACTTTCATGATCTTAGGTCAAGTTTGTTTGGTCAAAATGGCTTTGGATGTGAGGTTAAGTCTAATATGATGAAGTCTCTGATCCCTTTCTACCCTGTTTAACCCTGTCTGGTCTTTACAGTCTCCTTACACCGGCTGCCGCACTAATTTCATCGTGACCAAAATGACTGAGTGGATCCTGGGTGATACTGTACCTTCTTGCAGGAGTACTACACCATGTTCAACATGGGAAACTACTCTGTGGGTCTGGCCAAGGCTGTGTAAAACCATGCTGTGATTTAATCTTGAGAGAATGACCAATCAACAATAGATGTTGATTGCTAATCCTGAAAATGTCAGTGATAAAATGATTCAATAATAACAACATAATAAAATTATTAGTTATAGTGAATACATTGCACTTGAGTTTAATTCATTCATCTCTTGTTGCACTTCTATCAACACCTTTTCAAATCAATATAACCTGCACTAACCTGAAAATAATTCTATAGCTACAAGGCAAAAGGTTTTAAAAATACTCTCACTTTCTTGATCAGAGTAGGTGGTCAGGTGGGTCCTCAATTATTTTCACATTTATTTTATCCTCCTCTTATAATTAAAAAAAAAAACTTTTCCCACTTAAACTCCTGTAATGTGTCAGAGTGTGGGCCCACAGCTCTGTACTATTCCTACTCACGTCTGTATAATTTGTAGTTGTTACTGAATAATGAACTTATTAGTGATTTCATGATTGCAATCCCATTTAGTCCTTGTAAAACTTTTTTGATTTTTCAATTAAAGGTCCCATGGCATGAAATTTTCACTTTCTGAGGTTTTTTAATGTTAAAATCAGTTCCTCTGACCTTCTTAAGTCACCCCAGTGGCTAGAAATTTCATAATGTGTAAACCAAACTATGCCCAACATTTGAGAATGGCGCGTCAAAACGGCTCGTTGATAAACTCTTCCCTTTACTACATCAGCAAGGGAGATGATCCCCATGCCCACCCCCCTCTGGATTCCCACCCACTGTATGGATTGCCCGCCCAGCTCAAAAGTTGCCACCAAACATGGAAGTTGTGCTGTACATGGATGTGACAACACAGAAAAGAGTCTGTTTTTACTGCCGACGGGAGAGCCCCTGAAGACGCAGTGGCTTAATTTTATTTACTCCAATAATACGCCGTCGAGTCTACCTAAGACGGTGTATGTTTGTCGGAAGCATTTTCCTGATGAATGTTTCCACAACTTGGGACAGTAGGGCAGGTTTTGCACATCAACTGTCACTGAAGCCTGGGTCCGTACCAAGCATCCCTGCCGCATCAGCCACAAACACCGTACAAGTAAGTGTATAACTGTTAAGTCGTTTTGCTGTGTTTTAAAATCAGTGCGTTAGCCTTGCAATGGCTACATTAGCTGTGCAGCTAACCGCTTCCTGCAGTTAGCCAGGTACTCTGCGCTACAAAACCAAAAAGCATGCAGCATGCTCTGTTATAATAGCCAATCAAAACAGTTTTTACAAAGACACCCACATTCTTTTTTTAAGTCACTCGTTCATTTTATTTGTTTGTTTGTTCAGTAAAAACCCAAACATTTGTTGAATTTATTTTATTTCCTCGCGTCGCACCTTAATGACGTCAGCACGTGGTATTTTTCCCTTCGCGGTTTGTTCCTTCTCTCTCGCCATAGTAAGACACCCACATCCGCTTGTTCTGACCCACTGGAGGTAGCGTCACAGTGCTGTTAGCCAATCAGAGGTAACACATTTACATGTCATGAATATTAATGATAAGACCCACCCCCACCCTCTACCCTTCCCCGCCTCCTGCTTCTCATTAGCAAAATGACGCACTGGGAAAAGCGCTGAAATGAGGCTTTCTCCCAGGAGGCTATATCTACGTGCCGAGGGTTCATTTCGAGAAAGGCTGTGGATATAACATCCAGAAACCTCCACGAGCCCATTTAAAGCATCAACAAACCACCATGCCATGGGACCTTTAACAATTATTTGCTGAAGGTGAAGTGAATATCGGTGAATAATAGCTGACATGAAGTCAAGGTTTTTATTCCCCAATATTCACTGAGCCTGAGGCAGATAATAGTTTTAGTATAAATACACAGGTGATTATTTTAAAAAATCATATTTAAAAAAATTATTTATTTAAAACTTCAAAAGTACCATGTAAATGTAATAACTTTGTGGTGCAGACTTGTGTTACTGATCTACGCCAAGTCACATAAAATACTTTGTTTTGAAATCGATAAAATAAATCCCAATCCCACCTTCCCTTTGAATAGTTTTGGACCAAACTTTGGAGCATCTTTAGTGCTTTTAGGAACAGCATTTTCTTTCATCATTTGTAATTCTTCCTCGCTTACGGTGACAAAGCGATCGGCCGCCATTTTGCTGAGTTGCTTGAGGTGATTATCAAGAAATAGTCTGAATCTCTCGACCAATCAGCATGCATGATTTCCTATAATCACCTCTGTAGTAGTAGACAGTCATCGGATGTGGTCCATGACTTAGCTCATTTGCGAACACTTTCTTTGGTGGCTGACCAGGCCAATTCTTGAAAGGCAGATATGGCCACAGATCTCACAAATGCTGATGATGTTGATGCCGCCCCAGTTTTAGCCTTCCTCCTTGTCCTCTTTGCATCTGCTTTAGCATTAAGCTTGCGCTCGCCTGCTTCGAGTGCCTGATTACACACAGTCCTCCATTCGCTTTGATTCACAGCTAGAAATTCCCAAGTTGCAGGTGGTAAATCAATTTCAAGCATGTCTCTCTTGCAGACATCCTTGAAACTTAACTTAGGTCGGCTGACAGGTCTCAACCCCAGTTCCAGCTCCCCATACAAGAGGTCCTTGGGGATTCAACCGTCTTCCATACGATGAACATGGCCCAGCCAAGTCAGTCTGCAATGCCTGAGGAGGGTGTACATGGATGGAATGCCTGCTCTTTCAAGAACATTGCTGTTGGAGACCTTATCTGCCCATAAGATGGACAGAATGCAACAAAGGTATCTCATGTGGAAGATGTGTAATCGTTTTTCCTGCCTAGCATAGGTGGTCCAAGACTTGCTTCTGTAAAATAGAGTGCTCACAATGCAGGCACGATAAACAGCAATTTTGGTCTGGGTGGTGAGTTTCTTGTTCTCCCACACTTGAGACGAAAGCTTGGCCATGTTGTTTGCAGCCTTCCCAATTCTTTTTCCAATCTCCACACCAAGAGAGGCATTGTCTGAGATAGTAGAGCCAAGATAGGTAAACTGTGGGATGGCATCCAAGGTGTAGTCTTTGATGGTGAGGACAGGCATAGCTTTGGAACCTTGACACATAACTTTTGTATTCTTCAAGCTGATGCTGAGGCTGAAATCACTGCATGCATAGGAGAACCAGTCAAGAAGGTGCTGAAGGTCTACCTCAATGTGTACAACAAGGGCAGCAGCAGCAGCAAAGAGGAAGTTGTGAAGGGTTACTTTGTGAACTTTTGTCTTTGCTCGAAGACATGCAAGGTTGAAGAGATTTCCATCAGTTCAAGTATGCAGCAGGATTCCTTCGTCACAAGACCTGAATGCATGTTTTAGGAGGACAGAAAGGAAGATGTTGAACAGTGTTGGTGCCAGTATGCAGCCCTGCTTCACACCACTGTTGATATCAAATGCCATAAACATGTTACCATTATATTGTACCATATCCCGTGTACCATCATGAAATGATTGAATGAAGCTCAGGAGTTTTGGAGGGCAACCAATCAAAGGTAATATCTGAAAGAGGCCATCTCTACTGACCAGGTCAAAGGCCTTTGTTAGATCAATGAATGCAATGAAAAGTGGCTGCTGTTGTTCTATGCACTTTTCTTGGAGTTGCCTCAGTGAGAAGATCGAAGATCATATCCACTGTAGAACGTTTGGAGCGGAAACCACATTGGGATTCAGGGTACACCCACTCAGCAAGCAGTTTTAGGTGATGAAGTGCTACTCGGGCAGACAACTTTCCAGCAATGCATAGTAGAGAGATACCCCAATAGTTATTATGGTCACTACAGTCACCCTTATTCTTATACAGAGTGGTGATGGTTGAGTCTCTCATCTCCTGTGGGACAGAACCTTGTTCCCAACACTTGTAAAACAGCTGGTAGAGAGTGTCAAGCAGCTGGCTTCTACCACATTTGAAAACTTCAGCTGGGATGTCATCCTGTCCAGGAGCCTTGTCAGATGAGGACTCCATGTTTGCCTTGGAGAGTTCATCTTTAGTTGGAACATCGTCAAGCTCAAGCATTGTGGGAAGTCTTTCAACCTTGTCAAGAGCAGAGGGAGAGACAAAACTTATACCACCATAGAGCTCATTGTAGTGCTCTACCCAGCACTCTATCACTTTGGACTGGTCACCGACGATCTCCTCGCTTGATGTCTTCAATGGGGTGCACTTAGACTGTGTAGGTCTGATTGCTTTCTTGATGCCCTCGAACATGCCTCTGATATTACCATTATCAGCAGCTGATTGGATCTCAAAGCAGAGACCCATCCAGAAGCTGTTGGCACAGTTCTTGCACTCAGCTTTCATGCATTTTCTAGCCTGGCATAGAGCATCTAAGGAGCTTGGTGAAGGGTTGCGCTGGTAGTTCTGCATGGCATTCCTCTTTTCCTCAATTAGTGGTTGGAGGATGGCGATATTTGCGTTGAACCAATCTTGGCTTTTGGGTTCCTTCTTGCCAAAAGCCTGAAGTGCTGCTGCATGATTCGTGTCCCTGATATGTTGCCAGTGATCATGGGTATCAAGTTCCTGACAAGGTTCGAGTTTAGCACTCAGAATAGCTTTGAAGAGCGAGAGTCTCTCCTCAATGGCAGTGGCAGCAGTATTAATGTGAGGTTTGGCAGGATGTTTAGTATGATGTAATTTCTTCAGATGCATTTGGACTTTCAAGCAGATGAGGGAATGATTGGTGTCACAATCAGCACTGTGGTATGCTCTTGATTACTTTGCACTATGCACCTATTGCACCTTTTTTTTTCTGCTTTTACATTAATGAAGGTTGGTGTACTGATGTCACAGTTCTAAACAAACCATGCAGTCCTCATCTGGAGACATTATTCATAAACTGCAAACCATTTTATGCCCCGTGAGAGTTTTCCTCGTTTATTCTGGTTGGAGTCTACATCCCCCCTCAGGCGTGTATTAATGAGGCATTACAACACCTGGCTGACCAGATAAACAATGTGGAGAAAAAACACCCGGACTCTTTGCTCATTGTTTTGGGGGACTTTAACAGAGCAAACCTCAGCCACGAACTGCCAAAATATAAACAGCACATTAAGTGTCCCACCAGGGACTCTAACACTCTGGACCATTGTTACACTGTTTTAAAGGACTCGTACCACTCTGTCCCCCATGCAGCCTTGGGACTATCTGATCACTGTATGGTTCATCTTATCCCGTCCTACAGGCAGAAGCTGAAATCTGCTAAGCCTGTAGTTAAGATGGTGAGGAGACGGTCTGATGAGGCCAAAGTGGAACTACAAGCCTGCTTTGACTGCACTGATTGGAGTGTTTTTGAGGCTGCAGCCTCAGACTTGCATGAACTGACTGATACTGTGACATCTTACATCAGTTTTTGTGAGGATATGTGTGTGCCTACCAAAACCTTCCGCATATACAACAACAATAAACCCTGGTTCACTGCAAAACTCAGGCAACTTCGTCAGAACAAAGAAGAGGCCTACAAAAGTGGAGACAGAGTTCTGTATAATCAGACCAGAAACACACTGACAATGGAGGTGAAAGCAGCTAAGAGGAGCTATGCTGATAAGATTAAAAACAGCCTTTCAGCAAACGATCCGACATCAGTGTGGAGAAGCCTGCAGAACATTACTAACTATAGGAGACCATCCACCAACACTGCAGTGAACCATCAACTGGCTGACCAGCTGAATGTGTTTTACTGCAGAATCGACACATTCACACCTCTCCTTCAGTCATTAAAGACCCATTTACACCCCCTGACATTCTGCCCCCCCCCCCCAGCACTCAAGATCTGTGAAGAGGATGTCTGTCAGCTTTTTGGCAGACAGAAGATCAGGAAGGCACCTGGCCCAGATGGTGTGTCACCCTCTTGTCTGAAGGTCTGTGCTGACCAGCTGGCTCCCATCTTCACCCAGATATTTAATTGATCCCTGGAGCTGTGTGAAGTCCCCTCATGCTTCAAACACTCCACAGTAATCCCGGTTCCTAAGAAAACCAATATCACAGGACTGAATGACTACAGGCCTGTTGCCCTCACATCTGTAGTCATGAAGTCCTTTGAGAGACTAGTGTTGTCATACCTGAAGGACATCACAGACCCCCTGCTGGACCCCCTGCAGTTTGCCTACCAGGCAAACAGGTCAGTGGATGATGCAATAAATATGGGTCTACACTACATCCTGCAACACCTTGACACTGCAGGGAGGTACGCCAGGATCCTGTTCGTGGGCTTCAGTTTGGCATTCAACACCATTGTTCCAGACATCCTTCACACCAAGCTCACCCAGCTCACTGTGCCCTCCTCCACCTGTCAGTGGATTACAAACTTCCTGACTGACAGGAAGCAGCAGGTGAGGATGGGGAGCATCATATCCAGCACTCGGTCTATCAGCACTGGCGCCCCTCAAGGGTGTGTGCTCTCCCCACTGCTCTTCTCCCTTTATACCAATGACTGCACCTCAAGAGACCCATCTGTTAAACTCCTGAAATTTGTGGACGATACAATGGTCATCGGCCTCATCCAAGATGGTGACGAGTCTGCATACAGACGGGAGGTTGAATGGCTGGTCTGGTGGTGCAGTCAGAACAATCTGGAACTGAACACACTCAAAACTGTGGAGATGACAGTGGACTTTAGGAGGAGCCCCCCACTCTGCTGCCATCACCATTACCAACAACACTGTGACTGCTGTTGAAAGCTTCAGGTTTCTGGGTTCCACAATCTCTCAGGACTTGAAGTGGGAGACCAACACAGTCACTATCATCAAAAAGGCTCAGCAGAGGTTGTACTTTCTGTGCCAGCTCAGGAAGCTCAACCTGCCTAAGGAGCTGCTGACACAATTCTACTCTGCCATCATTCAGTCTGTTCTTTGCTCTTCCATCACTGTTTGGTTTGGATCAGTCACCAAACAGGAAAAGAACAGACTACAATGGACAATAAGGTCTGCAGAGAAAATTATTGATGTCAACCTGCCCTTCATCCAAGACCTATACTTGTCCAGAGTCAGGAAATGGTCAGGTAACATCTCTGCGAACCCATCACACCCTGGTCACAATCTGTTTAATCTTCTCCCCTCAGGGAGGTGATATAGATCACTGTATGCAAAAACAACCAGACACAAGAATAGTTTCTTCCCTCAGGCTGTCTCTGTGATGAACAGCTAAAATCTGTATTCATATATCAGTAATATCACTTGCAAAATATCTGCACACTCATACTGTCATTCTGTACTCACTGTTACTTATATTTATACTTATTTATATTTACTATTTCATCTTTGCACTATGCACCATATTGCACCAAAAGGGAAAATCCTTTCTGTGATGAACAGCTAAAATCCAGATTCATATATCAGTAATATCACTTGTAAAATATTTGCACACTCATACCATCATTCTGTGCACACTGTATACTTTATATTTATCTATTTCATACTTGACTTACCTGGATTACTTTGCACTATGCACCTATTGCACCATTTTCTTTGTTTGTTTGTTTGTTTGTTTGTTTGTTTGTTTGTTTTGTGTATACGTTTTTTATCTGTTTTGTACTATGAGAGCTAAGTGAAACTGGAGTCAAATTCCTCATGTGTGTCCACATACCTGGCAATAAAAGTGTTTCTGATTTCTGATTGTAATTCGAATGTTGTTAAGATGCTCACAACGTGTGATAATAAGGTCTAGTTGGTGCCAGCTTTTGGATCTTGGGTGCATCCATGAGACCCTATGTTGCATCTTTGCAGCAAAGAATGTGTTTGTAATGCAAAGATGGTGGTAAGTACAGAGCTCCAACAGACGTTGGCCATTTTCATTGCATTTGCCAACTCCAAAATGACCTAGGCAAGTGGGCCAAGAGTCATGGTCTTTACCCACTCTAGCATTGAAATCGCCAAAAAGAATCAGAGCTTTGTTCTTTGGGATGTCATTGATAGCTTTATCAAGATGACTGTAGAAGATGTCCTTAGAATCAGGGCTAGAGATCATGGTTGGGGCATAGGCAGTGAGCAGGTTGGTGGTACCTAAGTCAGTGTTGAGTCTCACATGCATGAGGCGCTCCGATTTGATTGAGCCAGGCTCAACTATCTGAATCAGCTTATTGCTTACAGCAAAACCAACTCCATGCTCTCTCAGTTCGTCCTCACATATGCCTTGCCAAAAGAATGTGTACTCCTTCTCCCTGAGACTTCCAGATCCAGCTAGACTGGTTTCTTGTAGGGCAGCAATATCAACATTGAGCCTTTCAAGTTCCCTGCTGATGATAGCTGTCTTGGTCCGTGTTGCGTATATCTTTAGTTAAGCCAGTCAGCATCGTTCAAACATTCCAGCTCCCAAGAATGAAAGCTGGCCTTCTTTGGGTAGATACTTGATTCTTAGGTGAGATGTCGCAGTCCACTTGTCAGTCTGTTACCAGGCTTAAGTCCTTGTAAAATCTGAGCAGGTGGGTGGAGCACAGAAGCACAGCAAGCCAGAGCTGAGTTCTTATAAAACTCTTTATTTTCCCACTTTTCAGCATTCAACATTCACTCTCCCAGCCACACACGCATGCACACCAGTGTTTGGGTTGGGGAGAGCTCCTTTTCTCTGCTGTCCCTCTCCTCTTATAGGGTGCAGTCACTGGGGAAGACACACAAACACAGGTTAATTCCCATCAGGTGCAGTGATTCTACCACTTACCTTCCCTGACTCTGCCCTCCATTCACAGACCAATGCTTGACCACGCCCCCGCTGCCACATACCCCCACCGCCCGACTCAGGCCAGGGAGCCATCCGGCCTGTAGCCGACTCCCCCCCCTTGACAGGAGAGGAAATCCGCCATGACCATCTGCGCCCCCAGCCTGTGGACCACCTCAAACTTAAACAGCTGGAGTGTCAGATAACAACGGGTGATCTACGCGTTGGCATCCTTCATGCGGTGGAGCCACTGCAGGGGTGCGTGGCCCGAACAAAGGGTGAAAGGGCGCCCCAGCAGATAGTAGCGGAGGGCGAGGACCGCCCACTTGATGGAGAGGCATTTCTTTTCTATTGTGCTGTATCTGCCTTCATGCACCGACAGCTTTCAGCTGATATACAGCACGGGACACTCCTCCCCCTCCACCTCCTGGGACAGAACTGCCCCCAGTCCTCTGTCCAACGTGTCCATCTGCAAAATAAAGGGGAGAGAAAAGTCAGGGGAGTGTAACAGTGGCCCCCCACACAGTGCAGCCTTTACCTCAGAGAAAGCCCACTGGCATTGCTCCATCCACTGGACTGGATCTGGTGCTCCCTTTTTAGTAAGATCAGTCAGTGGGCTGGTGATGTCCAAATAATTAGGTATAAACCTACGATAGTAGCCAGCCAGCTCCAGGAACTGTCTCAGCCCCTTTTTGGTCTTGGGCCTCGGGCAGGCTGCAATCGCCACTGTCTTATTAATTTGGGGACGCATTTGCCCCATTGCCCAAGTGGAAACCCAGATACCGTACTTCCACCTGCCCAATCGCACACTTCTTCGGGTTGGCTGTGAGACCCGCTTGCCTCAGTGACCTAAGGATGGCCCTTAGGTGTTCTAGGTACCGCAGCCAGTCATTACTGTAAATAATGAGATCGTCTAAGTAGGCAGCCACGTAGGTGGCGTGGGGGCAGAGGACCCTGTCCATAAGCCACTGGAATGTAGCGGGTGCCCCAAACAGCCCAAAAGGAAGTGTGATGAACTGGTGTAAGCCAAACAGTGTGGAAAAGGCTGCTTTCTCTCGGGATAGAGGAGTCAAGGGGATCTGCCAATATCCTTTTGTCAAATCCAGTGTCAAATAAAAATGAGCCGTGCCTAGTCGATCGAGCAACTCATCAATACGAGGCATTGGGTATGCATCAAATTTAGACACCGGGTTGACTTTTCTATAGTCCAGCACCGGACCGACCCATCGGCCTTGGGAACCAAGACCACCGGGCTGCTCCAGTCACTGTGGGACTCCTCGACAATGCCCATTTCAAGCATGGCCTCAAGTTCTTCCCGAACCACCTTTTTTTTTGTATTCGGGCAGTCAGTAAGGGCGGCTGCGCACTACTACCCCCGGGGGCATCTCAATGTGGTGTTCTATGAGGTGGGTGTGGCTGGGCAGGGGCGAGAACATGTCAGAAAATTCTCTCTGCAACTGGGTAACCTCTGTGAGCTGGGTCAAGGAGAGGTGGTCTCCACAGGGGACCGGAGCTGTGGGTGATGTCAATTTTCCTTTTTGAACCTCCGGCCCCAGCTCCGCCTTCTCTGGAACCACCGACACCAACACCACAGGGACCTCCTCATTCCAACGTTTTAGCAGATTGAGGTGGTAAATCTGTAATGCCCCACCCCTGTCCGTTCGCCTCACCTCATATTCGACGTCCCCAACTCGCCGTGTGACCTCAAAGGGTCCTTGCCACCTGGCAATCAATTTGGAGCTCGACGTGGGCAACAACACGAGTACCTTATCTCCTGGTGTAAACTCCCTAAGGCATGTGCCCCTGTCATACAGACAGACTTGATGTTCTTGGGCCTGCCGCAAATTCTCCTGGGTTAGGTGCATGAGTGTGTGGAGTTTGGCGCGCAGGTCGATAACGTATTGAATTTTGTTTTTACTGGTTGAAGGTCCCTCCTCCCAATTTTCATGTAGCACATCCAAAATGCCACGTGGCTTACGCCCATATAATAATTCAAACGGGGAGAACCCCATGGAGGCTTGCGGAACCTTTCGCACTGCGAATAACAGGGGCTCGAGCCATTTATCCCAGTTAAGTGCGTCTTCGCTTACAAATTTTCTAATTATATTCTTGAGGGTGTGATTAAACCGTTCAACTAAGCCATCCATTTGTGGGTGATAAATACTGGTGCGGATAGGCTTAATTCCCAGTAACCCATACAGTTCGCACAGTGTGTCTGACATAAACGTAGTGCCTTGATCAGTCAGAATCTCTTTGGGGATTCCAACTCGGGAGATGATGCGGAAGAGCGCTTTTGCAACACTATTTGCTGAGATATTGCAAAGAGGCACTTCTTCCAGATATCGCGTTGCATAGTCCACCAGAACTAAAATAAAGCAGTATTCTCATGCTGACCTATCTAATGGCCTGACGAGATCCATCCCAATTCTTTCGAACGGGGTCTCGATTAATGGCAGAGGGCGCAAAGGTGCTTTTGGAATGGTGCTTTTGGCATGCCGTACACCACCTACAGACATCGCCGCGAATCCCTGGCCAATAGAACCGGGCCATTATTCAGGCTAGTGTCTTATCCTGCCCCAAGTGTCCGGCCATGGGATTAAAGTGAGCCACCTGGAATATGAATTCCCGGTGGCTCTTTAGGATTAAAAGCTGTGTTATTGCTTCCTTAGTCTGAGTGTCCTGTGTCACTCAGTATAATCTATCCTTAATAATGGAAAAATAGGGGAAGGACAGTGTGGCATTTGGCTGGAGAGTTTGACCAACGATTACTCTCACTTGGTCAAATGCATGCCGCAGCGTCTCGTCTCACGACTACTCTAACGGGAAATCCGCAAGGGAATCCCCGTGAGAGGGAGGAGGAGCAGGCTGCTCCACACTCTGATGTGATGATGATGTAGACAGCTCTGTGACAGCCGCTCCTGCCAATGCCACTCCGGGACCTCCCCTCACTAAACTATGGCAGGCCCCACTCTTCAGTAAATGTGCCATTAATTCCCTAAAACCCGGCCAATCAGTCCCCAGAATTATCAAGTGGGTAAGGCGAGGATTAACCGCCACCTTTACCTTAAATTTTTCCCCTCGAAATAGAATGTGGACCGACACTAAAGGGTAGGTGTGAACATCCCCATGCACACACAACACCTTTACCAATTGTGCTCTCCCCAGTGCCTCGTTTTGCACCAGGCTTTGGTGGATTGAGGTCTGATTACAGCCGGAGTCCATCAAAGCCTGATACGTATCCCCTTGGATACTCACCGGTATGTGATACGCTCTGGCCCAATCGAAGGCAGTCCCTGGCGCATCGGGGCTCTGGACCACTGCGCCCACCTCCATCGCCGAGCACTGATGCTGGAGGTGCCCCAGTTCCCTGCAGCACCAGCATACCGGCCCAGGCTCTCCCTCTGCACCGGTGTTCCAGACATCACTCACCTGAGGGGGAGAAGACACAGACAAGGAAGTAGGAAATGGTAGGGCACCACAAGTGCGGTGGGCCGGCTGGGGTGGAGCCAGCCCCCACCTCTGTGGTGGGGGAATGGGGCAAGGATGGGAAACAGAGGAAGAGGGAGAAGAGAGAGGAGAAGAGAGAGGAGAAAAGGAGACATGCTGTCCTGCCATTGGAATGGCTGCCATATGGTCCTCCGCCATCTCGATCGCCTGATTCAGCAATGCCGGGCGATGGCACTGGATCCACTCCACTGTTCCTTCCAGGGCGATGAATTGTTCCAGCACCACCAGGTCAATGATTCCCTCGGCATCGCGGTTGTCAGCCCTCAGCCACCACTGGCAGGTGTCCCGGAGTTGCTGGCCAAACTCAAATGGCCAGCCCAACCTCCTTGAGACACAGCGCGCGAAAGTGTTGCCATTGCTGTTCTGTGGTGCGACCAACACGTTGAAGAATGGCCCTGCGGAGGTCCGCATAGACCAGCTGGCTGTTGGCAGGGAGCTGCAGCACAGCCAGGTGCGCCTTGCCTGTTAGCAGGGGGAGGAGGCGTGCCACGCGCTGCTACACCACCCAACCCCACACCTCTGCTGCCTGCTCAAAGAGAGTAAGGAAGGCCTCGGGGTCATCATGCGGACCCATCTTCATTAGGGTAAGGTGGGGAGGGTCCGTGGTGGTGGTGGACCCCGCCAATGCGAGCAGGTGCCGGAACGCCTGGCAATCTTCCTGCTGCACCAGCACAAGGGCTTCGAACCGTTGTTCCTGCTCCTTCCTGGTGCTGGCTCTGTTGGGCCGTGGCAAGGGCATGGACCAGGTCCTTGAAGGGGGAGGACTCCATGGGGCTGTTCTCCTCTGCACTCCAAATCCCGGGTTTCGGCACCACTGTAAAATATGAGCAGGTGGGTGGAGCACAGAAGCACGACAGGCCAGAACTTAGTTCTTATAAAACTCTTTATTTTCCCGCTTTTCAGCATTCAACATTCACTCTCCCAGCCACACATGCACGCACACCAGTGTTCGGGTTGGGGGAGAGCTCCCTTTCTCTGCTCTCCCTCTCCTCTTATAGGGTGTGGTCACTGGGGAAGACACACAAACACAGGTTAATTCCCATCAGGTGCAGTGATTCTAGCACTTACCTTCCCTGACTCTGCCTTCCATTCACAGACCGATGCTTGACCACGCCCCCGCTGCCACAGTCCTGCTCACCCTAGCAAGACAGGCAGACGGTGATGGGAAGCACCTTATTGACTGGGGGCTGCCCAGTTTATGTGGGCAGTAACTATCCAATGGGTCTAAACAGAGACAAAAATATTATACTTGGTCATTTATTTATTGAGGAAAATGATCCAATATTACTTATCTGTGAGTGGTAAAAGTATGTGAACCTCTAGGATTAGCAGTTAATTTGAAGGTGAAATTAGAGTCAGGTGTTTTCAATTAATGGGATGACAATCAGGTGTGAGTGGGCACCCTGTTTTATTTAAAGAACAGGGATCTATCAAAGTCTGATCTTCACAACACGTTTGTGGAAGTGTATCATGGCACGAACAAAGGAGATTTCTGAGGACCTCAGAAAAAGCCTTGTTGATGCTCATCAGGCTGGAAACAGTTACAAAACCATCTCTAAAGAGTTTGGACTCCACCAATCCACAGTCAGACAGATTGTGTACAAATGGAGGAAATTCAAGACCATTGTTACCCTCCCCAGGAGCGGTCAACCAACAAAGATCACTCTAAGAGCAAGGTGTGTAATAGTCGGCGAGGTCACAAAGGACCCCAGGGTAACTTCTAAGCAACTGAAGGCCTTTCTCATATTGGCTAATGTTAAATGTTCATGAGTCCACCATCAGGAGAACTCTGAACAACAATGGTGTGCATGGAAGGGTTGCAAGGAGAAAGCCACTGCTCTCCAAAAAGAACATTGCTGCTCATCTGCAGTTTGCTATAGATCACATGGACAAGCCAGAAGGCTATTGGAAAAATGTTTTGTGGACGGATGAGACCAAAATAGAACTTTTTGGCTTAATCGAGAAGCATTCTGTTTGGAGAAAGGAAAACACTGCATTCCAGTATAAGAACCTTATCCCATCTGTGAAACATGGTGGTGGTAGTATCATGGTTTGGGCCTGTTTTGCTGCATCTGGGCCAGGACGGCTTGCCATCATTGATGGAACAATGAATTCTGGATTATACCAGTGAATTCTAAAGGAAAATGTCAGGACATCTGTCCATGAACTGAATCTCAAGAGAAGGTGGGTCATGCAGCAAGACAACGACCCGAAGCACACAAGTCGTTCTACCAAAGAATGGTTAAAGAAGAATAAAGTTAATGTTTTGGAATGGCCAAGTCAAAGTCCTGACCTTAATCCAATCAAAATGTTGTGGAAGGACCTGAAGCGAGCAGTTCATGTGAAGAAACCCACCAACATCCCAGAGTTGAAGCTGTTCTTTATGGAGGAATGGGCTAAAATTCCTCCAAGCCGGTGTGCAGGACTGATCAACAGTTACTGGAAATGTTTAGTTGCAGTTATTGCTGCACAAGGGGGTCACACCAGATACTGAAAGCAAAGGGTCACATACTTTTGCCACTCACAGATATGTAATATTGGATCATTTTCCTTAATAAATAAATGACAAAGTATAATATTTTTGTCTCATTTGTTTAACTGGGTTCTCTATATCTACGTTTAGGACTTGTGTGAAAATCTGATGATGTTTTAGGTCATATTTATGCAGAAATATAGAACATTCTAAAGGGTTCACAAACTTTCAAGCACCACTGTATTTGTTGAGTGTTTCTTAAATACAATTGTAATAACATACGTTTTTATTGTTAGATTTCATTGTTAGCCTCAGAAGAATATCATAATCAGGTGAACAAGATGATTCAGTTGGCAGAACTCTTGCCTAAACTTGAAAACATTAGTGAAGTCAATAACAGTAGTCAAAAGTTGAGAAAACTCAAAAATCTCTTGCAACATGTTGCCTTGATAATTTGAGTTTTCTGAACATTTTCATTTTCACAGTGCACAAACTTATGAAGGACACTATCTTTACCATCATCACTGCCAAACCCAATCCAGGTTTCAAGCATACCATGTTTGGTTGACTTGGCCAGAGTTCTTTGTGTGCATGTGACGTCATGCTTATTTTCCAAACTGAAAGTCGGCCATGTTGGATGATAACAACCATGAACCAGCGCTTCACCTGTGAGCTGCTGCAATGCTTCATAATTGTCTTTTGATTTCATTGCCTTTGAAGAAAGACAATGCCTACTTTGTGCGTGGGATATAACTGTGGTAATAACACTACTTGTGACAAAGAGAACCGGTTCTTCAGAATTCCCAAAATAATTATAAACGGCATCAAAACAGATAAACTGTCCAGAGAGCACCATGCATACACTGTGGTTCAAAAACATACATCTTAAGGACTTAACTGAGGAAAAAGCTAATTACACCCACGTGTGTGTGTGTGTGTGTGGTGACCACTTTATATCTGGTAAGAGTTCGTTGCTAATTAAAGCTGTTTTCTGCTGATTAATTTGAACTTTCGAGCTTTAACTTGAACACTGCTTCTCACCTTGCAGGAGCTCCAGCAAACCAAAGTGATAAAACAAATCCAGATTGGGCACCAACACTCACATTAGGACACGATAAGATCAAGACGAAAACTCATCTCACTGTATTAAGAAGCAGCAACAGGAGAAATGAAAGATCTACCAAGAAAGCCAGATTAGAAGCAGTGTGAGAAACCTGAGTGAGTTTGGATAGACAAGGAGAATAGTGTGGGTCAGCTTTGCCAGGTGAGATATCAGCGATGTCATTCCAGTAACCCAGTAACTTCAGTTTACTTTTGCACTTTTTGTTTTAGAGACTCACCAGAGTCAAATGAACTTGGGCCTGAACCCCTCCCAGCAGAGACACACACTGGAAGTAATGGCAGATGGAACTCACTGGGTTTCAAACATCTCAGATGGAGCAGTGCAGCAGAGAGATGACTTATGAATTGGTGGAACTTAAGAAAAAAAAATATTGGAAACTTGATAAAATTGCCAAAGTATGCTGTGCCTTGTGTAATGTATCTCCATCGATTGTTCCTTTTGATTACAGCAATTTTATTTGGTCTATGAATAGAAAATCGGATTTGAATAAAACGGTACTATTTGCTTAGTGATGTGTTTTGTCAGGAGTGGCGAGCTGAGGTGAAGTGAGGACCCAAGAGCAGACTCAGAAAACAGGCAGTGTAAAGAGAAAACTTCTTTAATGAAGTAGATGGCAGAAAGGCAAAAAGGTACAGTAGGGCTCAGGCAAAAATTGGTAGTCAAAAAACAGGCCAGGAAGTCAAAAACACAGAGGAGCAGGTAGACACGATCAGGGACAAAAAATAAAATAACAGGGCAGAAAAATCTTCACAAAAATTGATGAACACAGGGACAAGGGAAATCCAGGCAGAGGTAGCAAAAGACACAATTCAAAAGAACAGGCAGGCAAAAAACGGACAAAAAACAAGGAGAAATTCAGGCAGGGGGAATCCAGAAGACAATACCAATGAGCTGTAGCAAAGCAAGGAAAGTCTACAAGAGACAGTCTGGCAAATGGAGTTGCTCCAAACAGTTCTTAAAAAGCCTTGGCTGATGGGAGAGGAGTGGTAGCAGGTGTGGGAGTGCTGCTTCAGGAAATGGCCTTCAGCAAGGCAGGACTGAATTCCTGTCCTGGATCTGGCCTGGAAGTCCCACAATCTAAGGCGTGGATGGACTGGACCGGACTGTGACAGTACCCCCCCCCCCCCCCCAACAGGCACCTCCAGGCACCTTAGGAAGTGCCTCAGGGTGTTGTTGGTGGAAGTCCATGATGAGGGTGGGATCCATGATGAACCTGGCAGGAACCCAGCTCCTCTCCTCAGGACCATACCCCTCCCAAATCAACCAGGTACTGGAGTCCTCTGCATCATTGTCATACCTTCAGCAACCTCCTGACAGTGAAGACCTCACCACCATCTATGAACCTGGGAGGAGGAGGGGGTTTGGAGGGTGGGGACAGGGAACTGGAGACAAGGGGTTTGACTTGGGAGACATGGAAAGTTGGGTGAATATGGTGCATGGTTACGGGCAGAGACAGTCTTACAGAGCAGGGATTAATTACTTTGGAGACGGGGAAAGGTCCTATGAACCTGGGAGCCAATTTGCGGGAGACCATCTTGAGGGGCAATAGGTGAGTGGAGAGCATTACCCGCTGCCCCACCCAATAGATGGGAGCTGCTGAACGGTGTTTGTCAGCTTGCTCTTTAAACATCTTGACAGAATATAGGAGCTTTTTCCTGGTCAATGCCCACATTCTCCTGCTGTGGTGCACAAACATCTGGGCAGAGGGCACAGCGATGACTTCTTCTTGGATGGGGAAGAGTGGTGGCTGGTAACCCAGAGAGCACTGGAAGGGGGAAAGACCTGTAGCAGAGGTGGGTAAGGAGTTGTGAGCATACTCTATCCAAGGAAGGGTCTTGCTCCAGGAGGCAGCATCCTTGGACAACATGCACCTCAGAGCCACTTCCAGCTCGTGGTTGGCCTGTTCCGTCTGTCCATTGGTCTGAGGGTAAAAACCTGAAGACAGACTGCGAGAAGCACCAATGAGTTTACAGAAAGCCTTCCAGAATTGGGCAGAGAACTGGGGTCCACAGTCTGATATGATGGGGAGTCCGTGTAGATGGAAAACATGGAGTATCAGCAATTTGGCGGTCTCCTTGGTGGTGGGAAGCTTGGGCAGAGGGATAAAATGAACAGCTTTAGAAAAATAGTCGACAACAGTGAGGATACAAGTATTGCCACCTGAATTGGGGAGTCCTGTGATGAAATCCAGGGCTGGGCCCTGCTCATGGGCCTTCTGGACCAGAGTTTCCACCAGGCACCGTGGAGGAAGGATGGTCTCAGGGGAGGTTGATTCCTCCTGGAGGGGAGAAAACATTCTGGACAAGGCATCGGGCTTACCATTCTTAGAGCCTGGGTGGAAGGAAAGTGTGAACTTGAAGCAAGAAAAGAAGAGACCATCGGGCCTGACGAGAATTGAGGCGCTTGACAGTCCTGAGGTATTCGAAGTTCTTGTGATCTGTCCATACGATGAAGGGAAGATCTGACCCCTCCAACCAATGTCTCAAGGTGGCACGGTGGTGTAGTGGTTAGCACAGTCGCCTCACAGCAAGAAGGTTCTGGGTTCGAACCCAGCGGTCTTTCTGAGGGCCTTTCTGTGTGGAGTTTGCATGTTCTCCCTGTGCCTGCATGGGTTTCCTCCAGGTGCTCCAGTTTCCCCCACAATCCAAAGACATGCAGTTAGGTTGACGTGGGGTGGCCTTGGGCTGAGGTGCCCTTGAGCGAGGTACCGAACCCCTGAGCACTGTGATGTGGCTGCCCACTGCTCTGGGTGTGTGCGCACATGTGTTCACTGGTTCAGATGGGTTAAATGCAAAGGATGAATTTCACTGTGCTTGAAGTGTGCACGTGACGAATAAAGGTTTCTTCTTTCTTCTTCTATTCTTCCAAGGCCAGTTTAACAGCCAACAGTTCCCTATTGCCAACATCATAGTTTATCTCAGAGGGGGAAAGCCGATGAGAGAAGAAGGAGCAAGGATGAAGCTTGCTGGCACTAGCCAATCTTTGGGACAATATGGCCCCTACCCCTGATTCCGAAGCATCGACCTCAACCACAAACTGCTGGGACAGATCTGGAATGGTGAGTATTGGTGCTGACGTGAACCTTCGTTTGAGCTCGGAGAACACCTTCTCGGCCCCTTCCTCCCAGCTGAAAGGGACCTTGGAAGTTAGAGCCGTGAGGACCCAGCCACCGTACTAAAGTTCCTGATGAATTACCTGTAGAAATTCGCAAACCCAAGAAACCGCTGGAGTTTTCGCCGAGAGGATGGGGTGGGCCAGTCAGCAACTGCCTTGAGTTTCAGGGGGTCCATCTGAATCTGTGTGGGGGAGATAATGAAACCCAGAAAGGAGACAGAATTTCTATGGAACTTGCATTTCTTGGCCTTAACAAAGAGTTTATTTTCCAGGAGTCGCTGAAGGACCTGCCCAGGGGTTAAATTAGGCCGGGGCTGTCCGGGGCTGAGCCCCGGCACATAAGCTCGGAGCAGATGGCATATGATCACGCACACATCAAAAGCAACAAACCCTTTTCACGATTTTCAGTTCTGAATAATTAAATATCATTTTATTAATCAATAAACCCATGACTTATGAGATAGATCATAGTTTTCCTGATAACAAGACGACCTGTCAAAGCTATTTAGAACAGAACTTGCGATCAGAGATTCTGGTTTCTGGAACACTGCGTGGGTTGCCAATTCCACTTTTTATAAGCGACTTTGGGGTTTCTTTTTTTGTGAGCTCGCTTTAAAAAAAAAAAAAATCAGAAGTCGTGGTTTGCGGGTTTTTGGGCTTGTGTTTCAGCGTTGTGACTTGTTTATAATTTTCTCCGTACACCGTCTCCCCTTTTACCTGCATACGATCCAATCATATTTTTTATTATTAAAAACAAAATATCAAATAATACTGAAGAGGGGAAAAAATAATACTGATCTAAATATGTTGTGTTTTTATTTTTAGACAGTATGTGTTTAGCAAAACACATACTGTCTAAAAATAAAAACACAACATATTTAGATCAGTATTATTTTTCCCCTCTTCAGTATTATTTTATATTTTGTTTTTAATAATAAAAAAATATGATGATTATGTTCACTGTATTGTTAATATTATTAGTGTTTTATTATTTATTGTTAATATTTAATTTAATGTTAATTTATTATTATTTATTGTTGATATTATTAGTGTATTAGTGTAATTATTATTGTTATTATTATGTATTCAATTATTTATTTGGCATGTGGTGCTTTTTGTATTGTCTAGAACATACATAAGATGAGCATATTATAGCAGCAAAATAGAAGCACAATCATTTGAATGCAGCAAAACTTTTGCTGCATTCAAATGATTGTGCTTCTATTTTGCTGCTATAATATGCTCATCTTATGTATGTTCTAGACAATACAAAAAGCACCACATGCCAAATAAATAATTGAATACATAATAATAACAATAATAATAAATGCTTCCAATGTTATAGTGTTGTTTGTATTTGGTTGCATTCACTGCATGAATATATTTGATTGACAATTTGACTGACAGTGTTTTGGCATATTTAACATTTATCCTCCAAAATAAATCAACTGTTTTGGTTTAAGATTGTGCAAGCCTTCAAATTTTCTCACTGAACATTTCTCCTTCACATTTTTCACCTGTAGGCATGTGACAAGATTTAACATGATATTGCTCAACCTACCTCTGTAAAGTCAGCTAACAACTTATTAAAATGCACCAGAATTCAGCAAATAACATGTATGATAATAAAAAACTTCTGGGGGAGGACCCCCAGACCCCCCACTAATAATTTCCTTCAAACCAATGTACAACAACCTGTACAATCTGTTACATTGGCCAACCAATCTACATTCAAACTGCCATAATGTGTAGGGGGGCACTACAAGACACACATAGGCCTACAACACACAGATAAGGTGTATATCTCTGTGCAATATGATATGGTTATCAAATTAGAGGGTTATTTTCCAAAAAGTATATTGGGGCAGGGCGGCGGGGGCAGGGGCGGGTACGAGGCAGAGCCCCCCCACATAACCAATCCCAATTTAACCCCTGGACCTGCCTGACATGGATGTGGTATTCATCAAGGGAGCAGGGAAAAAAACATCTGTTTATCTGGACGATATATTAACAAAAATGTTAAGGTAGTCCCTCAGGCCATCATTAACAAGGGCCTGGAAAACCGCGGGAGCGTTAGTCAGGCCAAACGGAACCATGAAATATTCGTAGTGGCCCATGGGGGTGTTAAATGCCATCTTCCATTCATCCCCTTCCTTGATCCTCATGAGGTGGTAAGCATTGAGCAGGTCTAGCTTGGTGAAAATCTGGGCTCCCTGGAGTAACTCAAATGCCATAGACATGAGAGGTAGGGGGTAATGGTTCTTGATGGTGAGGTCATTTAGCCCACAGGAATCAATGCAAGGGCACAAGGATTTGTCCTTCTTCCCAAAAAAAGAATCCTGCCCCTGCAAGAGAAGAGGAGGGACGAATAATTCCAGCTGCTAAGAAGTCAATGATGTATTTATCCATGGCTTGCCTTTCAGGGGGGGAGAGAGAGAGAGAGAGAGAGTAAAGTCGCCCCTTAGGTGGTGCAGTCCCAGGGAGAAGGTCATAGGGCCTATGGGGAGGAAGGAAAACAGCTTGAGACTTGCTGAACACAGATCTTAATTTATTATACTCGGGAGGCATATTAGAGAGGTCAGGATATTCACCAATAGTGGGCTGGAACAGCTCAGCATGAAGGAGGGCAGATCTCAGGCATGGTGATAAACAGAATTGACTCCATCCTAAAATGGTGTTGTTAGTTCAGTTGACATGGGGGTTATGTAGAGTTAGCCAGGGCAGACCAAGAACTATAGGCACATGGGGATTACTCATGACAAAAAACTGGATGGATTCAGAGTGGTTGCCAGAAATTCTTAAGGTGACCGGGGCTGTTCTATGGGTGATGGTGGTCAGACCAGTACTGTTAAGGGTCAGGACAGTGAGGGAAGGGTTCAGAGCCAGTAGTGGAATCTCCAGGCACTTGGCGGTGGTCAAGCAGATCAGGTTTCTGTCAGCCCCTGAATCAATGAGTGCCTGGAGGTCGTGGGGCTGATTGGCATGGATAACAGCCACTGGGAGTAGTGGTCGATTGGTAGGGGGCTGATTCTGGACATTGCCCACCAGGGCCCCTAAACTCACTGGTGGGCTCTTCCTTTTTTAAGGGCAAGATTGGCAGAAATGCCCCAGCTGTCCGCAATAAAAACATGCCCTCATATCCCAATGGCACTGTCGTTCCTCAGGTGAGATGTGGACTCAGTCTACCTGCATTGGCTCAGCAGAAGGAATGGGAGGCTGAGGGGGAGCAAGACTAGTCTGAGTTCTCTCTTTCACCCACTGTCTGATCCGGGAGTCAATATGACTGGCGAGGTCCATGAGACCAGAGAGATCAGGTGGCAGTTCTCGTTAGGCCAGCTCATCCTTGACAGTCTGACAGCCCAATCAAAAATGTGTCAAACAAGGCACTCTCATTCCAGCCACAAGATGCCGCCAAAGTGTGAAACTCAATCACATAGTCAAAAGCAGACTGGGCACCCTGCCGCAGCCCCATGATTTCTCTTGCTGTCTCTCTGCCAGACAGAGAGCAATCAAAGGTTTGCCTCATCTCCTCTGTGAAATTCTTGAAGCTGGCACAGCATGGTGCACTGGCATCCCACATAGCTGTTCTTCACTCCCTAGCTTTGCCAGTGAGGAGAGTGATGGTGTAGGCCACTCAGGAACGCTCTGTAGGGAAGGCCAGTGGTTGAAGCTCAAGGGTTAGCAAGCATTGAGATAAAAATGATCTGCAGGTACCTGGTTCTCCATCGTATGGCTGTGAGGTGGGAAGTCTCGGCTTTCTGAAGTGGGCTAGAGCAGGAGCTGTAGCAGCAGTAGGTGGAGGGGGTT
Organism: Neoarius graeffei; assembly: GCF_027579695.1. Taxonomy (NCBI): domain Eukaryota; kingdom Metazoa; phylum Chordata; class Actinopteri; order Siluriformes; family Ariidae; genus Neoarius; species Neoarius graeffei. Next base: position 79,596,163 of record NC_083582.1, read on the forward strand.
GTGTAGGAGCAGATGTTACTTGAGGCTGTTGTAGCTGAGTGGCAAGAAGATTGAGTATGTCAGAGATGGCAACATGGTTTTGATTCACCTGTTGGATGTCCTGTTGGTGGGTTCCAAGGAGAGCTCCCTGTTTCTGCACCGCTGCTCTCAGCTGGGTGAAATCTACTGGGTCCATGTTGGCCAGACTGTGCTGTCAGGAGTGGCAAGTGGAGGCGAAGTGAGGACCCAAGAGCAGACTCAGAAAACAGGCAGTGTAAAGAGAAAACTTCTTTAATGAAGTAGATGGCAGAAAGGCAAAAAGGTACAGTAGGGCTCAGGCAAAAACTGGTAGTCAAAAAACAGGCCAGGAGGTCAAAAACACAGAGGAGCAGGTAGACACGATCAGGGACAAAAAAACAGGGCAGAAAAATCTTCACAAAAACTGATGAACACAGGGACAAGGGAAATCCAGGCAGAGGTAGCAAAAGACACAATTCAAAAGAACAGGCAGGCAAAAAACAGGGACAAAAAACTTGACAGAAAAACTTGACAAAAAACAAGGAGAAATTCAGGCAGGGGGAATCCAGAAGACACAATACCAATGAGCTGTAGCGAAGTGAGGAAAGTCTACAAGAGACAGTCTGGCAAATGGAGTAGCTCCAAACAGTTCTTAAAAAGCCTTGACTCATGGGAGAGGAGTGGTAGCAGGTGTGGGAGTGCAGCTTCAGGAAATGGCCTTCAGCAAGGAAGGACTGAATTCCTGTCCTGGATCCGGCCTGGAGTCAGCATGGAAGTCCCACAATCTAAGGCATGGATGGACTGGTCTGTGACAGTTTTTATTGCATGCTTTTAGACAGTGTTTGTACTCTATTTGTGTCAAATATCTTTATGGTTTGAAATGTAAAGGTTTGTTGGGTTAATAATATAAAAACAAGAATAATTAGAATATCAAGAGACAACATTCTAGATTTGTATATCATCCAACATGGTGGCAGTTGCAGTGTTGTAGTCGAGTCACCAAACCTCGAGTCCGAGTCCAGTCTTGAGTCCCCAGTGTTCACGTCTGAGTCAAGTCCAAGTTATTAAAGAAAATTTCATGTCAAGTTTGAGTCGAGTCCACTACTGATCCAAGTCAAATCCGAGAACAAGACTCCAACCTCATCATTTGACTGTGGATGTTGCGGCCTTTATGCGAAACTATTTATGGCACGCACGAGAGTCCACTTGCTGTGCACATTGTCCGGAGCACCCCCGAGAGTCTATCTGATGCATGCACCAAGGCGTGCAGGTGTTACACTCTTGCATGAAATTCATACAAAGATTAATGTAGATATAAATATATTATGCCAAATTATTATGGCGTGTTACAGAAAATAAAGAAAAAATCTGAATCCTTGTCTCCAATTTATGAGTCCGAATGCAGTTAATGTACAAGTCTGAGTCCGAGTCATCAGTGCTGAAGTCCAAGTCAAGTCATGAGTCCTTAAATTCAGGCACAAGTCAGACTCGAGTCTGAGTCCTGGACCCGAGTACTATAAGCCTGGGTGGTTGCATATGTCACACTGTTTTTGTCACGTGTTTGCACATGAAGAATTGCAGCAGTAGGGGGGCTGGTTCCTTTCTGCACACACACACACACACACACACACACACACACACACCTCTGGACAATTTAGAGTAGTCAGTTAAACTAACTGCATGTCTTTGGGAGAAACCGGAGCACCTGAAGTAAACCCACGCAGACATGGGGAGAACAGGTAAACTCCACACAGAAAGGGTCGGAACCTTCTTGCTGTGAGGTGACAGTACTAACCACTACACCTTCGTGCCACCTGAAGGGGCACTATACTGTGCTTAAAATAACTTTATTTTTTCTTTTACTTTGCATCCAGATTTGTAAACATGATATCTACAAAATACAACAGCACCTCAATAATGAATCCTGATGAATAACTGAATAATAACCTTCCAGCACACAAAATGGACATAGTGTCTGTCCACTGGTGCATGTTCTATCATCTAATAAAAACATCATCAAACCACTAGCTTGGGCTCGAGCTGCAAAGTGTGTCCCTCGATGCACGTTTGAACATTTGAGCACAGAGTGGAGGAAAATCTGTGAAGGCCTCCATATTTGAATATGCTTTCACACTCGGTTGAGAAATGCTGAGGTTAAAAAAGCAGGTGTCTGCAAAGCAGTGTGTCAGTTTGTGGGATGCCTGAGGTTTCATGCCTCTTACAGATGCGAGTAAAAGAACAAGAACCATTTTGATCAGTCTTTTATGGTTAAAATGAGAATTTATTACAAAATAAAATACGTGCAATTGTATTCCTGCTTTTCACACATGAGTCAGTGTAGAGCTCTTCCAAGAAAGACTGACTAGAAATAATGAAAGTAACATTAAGCAGATTAAAAGCTGAGCTCTAGTGATCTAGCTGTAGGGAAATGGCCTCTCTCTCTCTCTCTCTCTCTCTCTCCATTATGTAAGAACAGGGGGCCAGAGGACACAGGAGTGATGTAACAGTCTATATCCTGTCCATCCTTACGTAACACTGTTATGCAATTCACATGTCTATATTGTGTCCCAATTTTCACTGAAGTAACTTTTCTGGTGTTTCCCATTTCAATTATTTCCCATTAAATGTTTCTTCTTTTTTTAAATTTCTTAATCTCACTTAGTGCAGTTGATAATATACGTGTCAAATCAGATTTTTTTTCCACAATAGTTACATAAAGTGTCACCAAAGTATGAATGTAAATGGACTATAAATTTTAATCACAATAATGTTTGTCTCACTATCTTGTATATTGCTTGTTTTATTAGTTATATTGTGTATTTTATGAAGTTTATAATGTAGATATATAGATTATTAGCATGAGTTTATACACATCTCCCATAGAAACCAGCACCAGCCGAGGGGATCTTGTGTTTAATCAATCAATCTATCTATCTGGTCCAACCAATTAACGTCATAAGTAACATAATTAGTTGATTAAGATCCACCTGTGAAATCATCATTATGACTCTTTCCTTTTTAAAGTTCTCACAAAACAGGTTGAAAGTCGTGTTTCAACTCCATATGTTGTTGATGTATTTCCTTTTGAAACAGGAAGTCAGAAGGACAGTGTGTTGATGTTCTCAATTTTAATTCTTTAATCAAAATACTCCTAAAACAGTAAATACTATCCTAGGAGAACTAAAAGAAATATACATACATACATACATACACACACACACACATTCACATATTTAAAAAAAAAAAAATCTCCTTCTCACCCCCGGGGGGGGTGGGGGGGGGTGGTATCCATGTCATCCTCAAGCTCGGGTCCTCTACCAGAGGCCTGGGAGTTTGAGGGTTCTGCGCAGTATCTTCGATGTTCCTAGGACTGCGCTCTTCTGGACTGAGGCTTCAGATGTTGTTCCTGGGATTTGCTGGAGCCACTCTCCCAGTTTGGGGGTTACTGCCCCAAGTGCCCCCACTACCACGGGGACCACGCAACCCTTGACCTTCCACATCCGTTCCAGCTGCTCTTTCAACCCTTGATACTTCTCAAGTTTCTCATGTTCCTTCTTCCTGATGTTGGCGTCAGCTGGGATCGCCACATCTATCACCACCACCCTCTTCTGCTCTTTGTCCATCACCACTATGTCCGGTTGGTTAGCCAGGATCTGTTTGTCAGTCTGGAAGCTGAAGTCCCACAGAACCTTGGCCCTGTTGTTCTCAGCCACCCTCTGTGGTATGGCCCATTGGGACTTGGGTACTTCTATTCCATACTGGTTGCAGATGTTCCTGTATACTATCCCAGCCACTTGGTTGTGCCTCTCCATGTACGCTGATCCAGCTAGCATCTTACACCCTGCTACTATGTGCTGGACTGTTTCAGGGGCTTCTTTGCACAGTCTGCATCTTGGGTCTGATCTACTCTGGTAGATCCTGGCCTCTATGGCTCTTGTGCTTATGGCCTGTTCTTGTGCTGCCATGATTAGTGCCTCTGTGTTGTCTGTCAGTCCTGCATTATCCAGCCACTGGTAGGATTTCTTGATATCAGCCACTTCCTCTATCTGACGGTGGTACATACCATGTAGGGGTTTGTCTCTCCAGGTTGTCTGTTCCTCCTCCTCCTCTGCACTCTCATCAGGGTTCTGCTGCCTGAGACATTCACTTAGCAGTTCATCCTTTGGGGCCATCTTTCTGATGTATTCTCGGATTTTCGATGTTTCATCCTGGACCGTGGTCTTGATGCTCACTAGCCCTCGGCCTCCCTCTTTCCGCTTAGTGTATGGACTCAGGGCGCTGGACTTGGGGTGGAACCCTCCATGCATGGTGAGGAGCTTTCTAGTCTTGATATATGTGGCTTCTATCTCCTCCTTTGGCCAGTTTATGATGCCAGCGGGGTATCTGATGACTGGTAGTGCGTACATGTTGATGGCTCGGACCTTGTTCTTACCATTCAGCTGACTTTTCAGGACCTGCCTTACTCTCTGGAGGTATTTGGCTGTGGTTGACTTCTTTGTGGCTTCTTCATGGTTTCCATTAGCCTGTGGGATGCCAAGGTACTTGTAGCTGTCTTGGATATCACCTATGTTGCCCTCTGGTAGGTCAATCCCCTCAGTCCGGATCATCTTGCCTCTCTTTGAGACCATCCGGCCACACTTGTCCAATCCGAATGACATCCCTATGTCATCGCTGTAGATCCGGGTGGTGTGGATCAGCGAGTCTATTTCTCGCTCGTTCCTGGCATACAGCTTGATGTCATCCATGTAGAGCAGGTGGCTGATTGTTGCCCCACTACAGAATCGGTACCCGTAGCCGCTCTTCATGATGATCTGACTGAGGGGGTTCAGGCCTATGCAGAACAGCAGTGGTGATAGCGCATCTCCTTGGTATATGCCGCACTTGATGTTGACTTGGGCAATGGGTTTTGAGTTGGCCTCTAGGGTTGTCTTCCACATTTCCATTGAGTTCTGGATGAAGGTCCTTAGGTTCCTGTTGATCTTATACAGTTCCAGACATTCCAGTATCCATGTGTGTGGCATTGAGTCATAGGCTTTCTTGTAGTCAATCCAGGCAGTGCACAGGTTGGTCTGTCTCTTCTTACAGTCTTGGGCGACTGTTCTATCAACCAGTAGCTGGTGCTTGGCTCCTCTGGTGTTACTGCCAATCCCTTTCTGTGCCTTGCTCATGTATTGAGCCACATGCTTACTCATTTTTGCCTGACAGGGCCTTCCATGTTGTGCAGAGACAGGTAATTGGCCGGTAGTTGGATGGGATGGGTCCCTTCTGGGGGTCCTTCATGATTAGGACTGTCCTGCCTTGGGTTAGCCATTCTGGGTGGGTCCCATCCCTCAGCAGCTGGTTCATCTGTGCTGCTAGGCGTTCATGGAGTGCAGTTAGCTTCTTCAGCCAGTACGTATGGATCATATCGGGGCCTGGTGCTGTCCAGCTCTTCATCTTTGACACTCTTTCTTGGATGTCAACCATTGAGATGGTTACTGGTTCTTGTTCTGGGAGGTTGCTGTGGTCAGCTCTTAGGTCCACTAACCATTGGGCATCGGTGTTGTGTGATGCTGTACACCTTGGCTGGTTCAGTGGAGAACAGCTTGTTTATCTCTCCTTGGTGTATCTCTTCAACCGGGTGGCCAGAGCTGTTGTACTTCCTGGGTGCCCCTTTATTCACCATGTTCCCTTTCTGTAGTTCAGCTAGCTGGCTAACTTCTCTCCGTGCTGCCTTTATCTTGGCTGCCTTTATCATGGTGGATACTGTTTGTTATGTCCCGAGGTACTTGGCAACTCAGCTTCGGTATTCGTCGGGGGCTCCAGGTTTCCAGTTGGGTCACGATCTTCCTTCTCAGGTCAGCAGCAGGTCTTCCTGGCTCCCCCTTGCCGTAGCACCGTTGTTGTATTTCATTAATCTCTAGTTGTGATAGTAGATTTCGATTACGGATGTTGGAACACTGGGCTAATAGCTGTTTCTTTGTTAGCCTTGATTGTGGGTTTCGAAGTATCCAATGGTCCCACATTCGCTGCATGTATCCCCTCTCTCTGGGATTGCTTGTATAGTAGCATTCCAGCAACTCCGTATTTTCTGTCCTCGTCCATCGATGTCTTGTTCCAGTAGCCCATTTCTCATCAGTTTGCCCTGGTTCCCTAGCAACTGACGCAGACCTTGTTGACCCGGGCGACGTCTGAGCCGGTATGACTCTATCAGTTATGTCTTCACTCATTCCTGAGGTAGGCCGATATATCATGAGGGGTCTTGCCTAAGGACCCTTACTGGATGATGTTTTGCCCCGACCGGGATTCGAACCCCGATCTCCTGCGTCGTAGTCAGCGAGCATTACCACTGTACTATCCAGCTGATATATATATATTTGTGTGTGTGTATATATACACACACACACACACACACACATAAATGCAAAATAAATACAATATAAACACTCATTTCCATGAATTCAGCTATCCACAAGCCCAAAGGGCGAGGACAAAGGGGCCATGGATAGCAAGGGACCCTTAACAAGGGACCCGTGCATCCATGATCCCCCCCGGACCCACCCCCAATGGTCCACGGGCGACTAACCCAACCGAAACAAGTGCATTCAATAAATAGTAAACATATAAATACATGGATAAAAATACAAAAAAAAATTATATATGAAAATAAATAATACATTTGTGAATGAAATACATGCATGCAAAACCAACCTAGGAATAAAAATGAAATTTAGAACTATAAGATCTAAAAATATAATAAATTTATAATAGTGGTAGAGACTAATCCAGTCTGAGAGTTGAAAACTGGTATAATAGCTAGATTAAAAATAACCAAACTTTTTATAAGTATATTGATCCATAAGACAATTGATGTTATCAAATAGAAACATAATTAAGACCAAATATCATTATATTTTAGTTAAATAGTTATTTAAAAACTAACCTAATAAGGTGCATGCATGTAGGACAAACCTAGAATTATGAATCAAAATGAAAATGAAAATGAAAACCTATGAAAAGAAGTTCTGTCTGAACGACAAAACCTAGATTTCACTGGTTTCCACTTGGAGAATAAAATATATAATAAATTATTATATAATAACACATAAGCTAGTATAGAAACATTGTACAAGTAATATGTAAAAGCTAATCTGATCTAATAGTTGAAAGAGTATTTGATTTAAAGGCATCTAAACTATCTATATTGGTATTGAAAGGTATATTGTTCCATAAAACTATTGTTCTCGGATAAAAAGAGAATTTGTAAGTGTTATTGTTCGCTTTCATTTGTTTAAAAGGACAGCAATTAGGACTCTCAATGGTCTCTCATTTGGCTTAACATCAGGTGGAAATGAAATGCCAACATGACCCATTTGGATTTTGTAGAACATGGTGGCTTGTGAAAGAAGTCTTCGGTCTTGGAGAGAATCCCAACCAAGACTTTGAATCATAGGTGTAACATGGCTGTATCGTGAGTAGTTGTTGAAGACATATCGAGCAGCTCTTCTTTGGACAGATTCAATTTTATTGATATTCTGTTGACTATGTGGATTCCATGCACAAGAGGCATACTCGCGTTTAGGTCATACAAGAGTATGGTATGCCGTGTCTTTAACCTTATGACTGCATCCAGACAGTACTCGGTGCAAGAGACCCAGAGTAGAATTTGCGTTTTTACAGATATTGTCCACATGCTCATTCCAACTCAGATTGTTTGATATCATAACTCCAAGATACTTAGTAGAGTTGACTTTAGATATAGGCAAGCCATTTAGAGTATATTGAAACAGGGTTGGAAACTTCTTGCATGTTATTCCTAAGTGATAACACTTTTTAACATTGAAGTTCAGTTGCCACACTTTTGACCATGAAGATAATTGATCCAGGTCGTCCTGTAAAGTCAAACAATCCTGAGTACTTTGGATCTATTTATATAAGATGCAATCGTCAGCAAAGAGGCGTAGGTTAGCATTAATTGATTTGGAAATATCATTTATATACAACAAGAATAGGACTGGACCCAAAATTGAGCCCTGAGGCACCCCAGATAAAACAGGCTTAGGAGAAGATTGGACACCATTCACTGAAACAGATTGAGAGCGGTTAATCAAAAAAGCCTTAATCCACAATAGCAAATTTCCCCTGACCCCATAGTAGTCCAGCTTCAATAGTAATCTTTGGTGGGGCACAGAGTCAAAAGCCTTTGAAAAGTCGAGCAGGATAGCGTCAGTCTGGCTACGGATATTAATAGATTTCGCCCAATCATGAATCATTGATATCAGCTGAGTCTCACAAGAGAAGCATTGTCTAAAACCATGTTACTCATCAATTAAGATGTTATTTCTAGACAGGTGTTTTGCCATATGACTAAGCACAATATGTTCCATTACTTTGCAGCATATGGAGGTTAAAGATAATTGGTCGATAATTTGTCGATAGTTGGTCGATAATTTGAAGGGAGAGACTTATTGTCCTTCTTATAGACAGCAGTAATAAGGGCCTTGTTCCAATCTAAAGGAACTATATTAAGATTTAAAGATTGCTGAAAAATGAAGGCAAGCCACCCAGCAGCTGATTGTGATATCTCTTTCAATACACGTGCTGGTAATTCATCTGGACCACATGCTTTTTTAGGATTCAGCTGTGATAGTTGTTTGGCAACTCTGTCAGATGATATTTGTAAATCATCAATCGAAAGATATGGAGATGTAGAAATACTGGGTAGAGGTATTTGTTCTTTTGTGAATACAGAAAAGAAATAAGAATTCAAAGTTTCAGCTTTATCTTTATCTGTAACACTCACATCTTGTTCAGTCTAAAGAGGTGGGATACCAAGATTCTCAGATCTATTGTGCTTAACGTACGACCAGAATTTTTTTGGATTTTCAGTAAGGCTCTCGCCAGTGACATCATTTAAGTAGTGACTGTGGGATTCTTTAACCAATTTTGACACAAAGTTTCGCTGACATTTAAAAGCTTTCCAATCATGTTGAGATTTTGTACAAACAGCCTTTTTGTGGAGACGATCCTTTTTACGCATTTCACATTTTATCTGATGATTAATCCATGGTAAATTAAACTTTGGTTTTGAAGACTTTTGAGGTACAAACTTAAAAATTCCAGTATTTACAGTATGCTTGAAGATGTTCCAATTTTGTTCCACAGAATTTCCCCATGGATTTGAAGCAAAAAATTCAGATGATGACTTAGTTATAAAATCATTTAGTACATCAAAATTCGCTTTTTTGTAGATATAAACCTTGTGAGGACGTTTAGTAGAACGATGTGGTTTTAGGTTGACTTCAAAGTTGACTATATGATGATCATTCAAACCAGATGACGTGGATACATTTGAGACACTGTTAGGATAGATAGACAAAAGTAGGTCAAGAGTTTTTCCAGATGCAAGTCTAGTTGGCACTTTAACGTGTTGAGACAATGAGTAATCATCAAGCATGTGCATAAATTTATTGTGCTGAAATGTAGTCGCAGGATTAGTTATAGATGGGATCTCTTGGTTCCAATCAATATCGCCAAGGTTGAAGTCTCCACCCATGATAATGTTGGGATGGTTTGGAACTTTCATAAAAACATTGTTTATAGAGTCACTCAGACGATCAAGTATCTCAATAGATGAATTTGGTGGTCTATAAAAAGATGAAATGTACAATGTTTTTTTGATTTACAATTTTCAGAGAGGACCATAGGACTTCACAATTATCCACATTAAAATCAGTTTCTTCGACATATGCGAGGTCTGATTTAATTGCTTGAAAACCGCCACCGCCAAAAGCATTTCTATCTTTTCTGAGAACCGTGTAGGAAGGCGGAAAGATAGAATATGTTGGAATATCTGGACTGAGCTTGGATTCAGTCCCCAATACAATATCAGGATCATGTAGATCAAGTAGAGCTTGAAATTCAGTCGAGTGTTTTAAGCTTTTAAGTCCATTGCAATTTATTATCATTCCTTTTAATTTTGTTTTCTTATTCCGCCTCAATGAACTCGTCGCTGGATTATTTGATCTTAAAGAATTTTTAATATTATTATCCACAGAATCGGATAGAATATCAAAAGAATTTGATAAGTCCAGAGAATTTAAAGACAGGTCCAGAAGCGTATTTAAGAAATTCAGGCGGTCACAGTCGGGACAGATCCACGAACATGAAGAGTTGACAAGTGCCTGGTATTCATCATTATTCATCCCTAGGCAACAAGCGTGTATCCAAGAATCACATGAATCGCATTGTATTCCACGTTGGTTTGATTTTACTGGCTTTTTACATAAACTACAAGGGAATTTCCAAGTAGGGTCAGGGTTAATATTAATGTCTCCACATAGAAGAATTAAATTTAACAAAATAAATGACTTGGGTTTTATAACAAACATGGCGGAACGTTGTTGACAGTAATAGGGTGTGATGAAGGCTTCGAAACCCATCCAGTTAATAGAGTTTAACCCTGTAGACAATTTGATTAGGTCATTTGTAGTAATAGTGACTGATTCAGGTCTTGGAATCAAATAAAATCAAGTAAAAAGGCCGATAACAAGGAAAATTAACGGAGCTCTGAAATACACGTCCATCATTGTTGATTGCACTAATATCCCACCCAGGGTGTATTTCCTCCTCACCCAAGTGAGTTTCCTTGACTTCCTCCTTCGTCCCATTCAGCCTTCAGCGTGCCCTGAGGAAGCTGGAGAGCACGTGAGCGCTCGCGCTGTGTCCGCCACCACTCAAGCCATATCCCATGCCTCCTCCTATTCCAAACCCGCCTCCTCCTATTCTAAACCCGCCTCCTCCGCTTCCATCACCGGACATCGTTCTCTTCCCACTCAGCAGCTTCTCCATGGCGGTTACACTCCCGGTGCGCGCCGCCTCCAGCAGCTCCTACTCCTTCCCCATGTCAGCCAAGTAGACACACACCAAAATGGGCAGACAGAAGCTCCGACTCGCGCTGCCACCACCACCTGCACCACTGCCCCAAAACGAGCATCCACATGCCCACACCACAGCTCACCGGAAACAAGGCCTCATCGGAAGCTCAGCTGATTTGGAGATTGTTAATGAGACACCTTACACCCTCATCAACTCACAGTGAAGCCTTTTCTCAAAAATATTTCTCACCAATGCCTAACCAGGATGCTCAAGGCGAGAAGATGCTTTGTGTTTTCAGAGTTAGCAGAGGGGCATATATTTATGGAGAGTATTAAATTGGACAAAGACAAGACATGTAAAGGATAGGTCATGAAAAAAATTGACCTATTCCCCATAACTGTCATGAAGGTGTTTTATTTTCTACACTTTAATCCAGAATGTTGCAGCTCCCCTGGTCTACAAACTCCCCCGTTCCTCTCATGTCACCCCTCTGCTTGCCGAACTGCACTGGCTACCTGTCGCAGCTCGCATCAAATTTAAGACATTGGTACTTGCTTACCAGGCTCTCAAGGGGTTAGGGCCAGCATACCTCCAGAGTCTGATCCACCCCTACATGCCAGCCAGATCCCTATGCTCTGCTACTACTGGTCACCTGGCCCCTCCTCCTCTCTGCTCCTGCCCTGCCCACTCAAGACTGCTGTCTGTCCTGGTTCCTTGTTGGTGGAATGACCTTCCCATTGATGTCAGAACTGGCGACTCCCTGACCACCTTCAAGCGCAGACTGAAGTCTCACCTCTTCAGGCTGCACCTCTCCCCTTCCTCCCCACCCACTGTGTAACTGCGTTTCAGTTGAGACCAACCCAGGCTGTGTACAGTCTCACCTGGGGTTAGCTGTTTGAGTTCTCTATTTAGTTGTACAAATACAATACAAAATCTTTATTAATCCTCCCCATAGGGGATCTTCCAGATTAATTTACAAGGTCTCATCTCGTCTTCTTCCGCTTATCCGGGGCCAGGTCGCGGAGGCAGCAGTCTGAGCATGGAAGCCCAAACTTCCCTTTCCCCAGACACCTCAGCCAGCTCCTCGGGAAGAACACCGAGGCGTTCCCAGGCCAGCCAAGAGACATAGTCCCTCCAGCATGTCCTGGGTCTTCCCCTGGGCCTCCTCCCGGGGGGATATGCCTGGAACACCTCCCCAGGAAGGCGTCCAGGAGGCATCCGAAAGAGATGCCTGAGCCACCTCAGTTGATTCCTCTCGATGTGGAGGAGCAGCGGCTCTACTCCGAGCTCCTCCTGAGTGACTGTGCTTCTCACCCTATCTCTAAGGGAGCGCCCAGCCACCCTGCAAAGGAAACTCATTTCAACCGCTTGTATCTGTGATCTTGTTCTTTCAGTCATTACCCAAAGCTCATGACCATAGGTGAGAGTCGGAACGTAGATCGACCGGTAAATCGAGAGCTTCGCCTTTTGGCTCAGCTCCTTCTTCACCACGACGGACCGGTAAAGTGACCGCATCACTGCAGAGGCCGTACCGATCCGCCTGTCGATCTCATGCTCTATCCTTCCCTCACTCGTGAACAAGATCCTGAGATACTTAAACTCCTCCACTTGAGGCAGGACTTCTCCACCAACCTGGAGAGGGCAAGCCACCCTTTTCTGGTCAAGAACCATGGCCTCGGACTTGGAGGTGCTGATTCTCATCCCAGCCGCTTCACACTCAACTGCAAACTGCCCCAGTGCATGCTGAAGGTCCTGGTTTGAAGAAGCCAACAGGACAACATCATCTGCAAAAAGCAGAGATGAAATCCTATAGTTCCCAAACAGAATTCCTTCCGGCCCCTGGCTGCGCCTAGAAATTCTGTCCATAAAGATTATGAACAGAACCAGTGACAAAGGGCAGCCCTGCTGGAGTCCAACATGCACTGGGAACAGGTCTGACTTACTGCCGGCAATGTGAACCAGACTCCTGCTCCGTTTGTACAGGGACCGGACAGCCCTTAGCAAAGAGCCCCGAGCCCCATACTCCCGAAGCACCCCCCACAGAATACCATGAGGGACACGGTCGAATGCCTTCTCCAGATCCACAAAGCACATATGGATTGGTTGAGCAAACTCCCATGAACCCTCGAGCATCCTATGAAGGGTATAAAGCTGGTCCAGTGTTCCGCGACCAGGACGAAAACTGCATTGTTCCTCCTGGATCCAAGGTTCGACTATTGTCCGAATTCTCCTCTCCAGTACCCTGGAGTAAACCTTCCCTGGGAGGCTGAGAAGTGAGATTCCCTTATAATTGGAGCACACTCTCCGGTCCCCTTTCTTAAAAAGAGGGACCACCATCCCAGTCTGCCACTCCAGAGGCACTGTCCCCAACCGCCACGCGATGTTGCAGAGACATGTCAGCCAAGACAGCCCCACAACATCCAGAGACTTGAGATACTTGGGGCGGATCTCATCCACTCCCGGTGCCTTGCCACCGAGGAGCTTAGTGACCACCTCAGTGACTTCGGCTTGGGTAATGGACGAGTCCACCTCTGAGTCATCAGCCTCCACTTCCTCAGTGGAAGACGTGACTGTGGGATTGAGGAGATCCTCGAAGTATTCCTTCCACCGCCCAACAATGTCCCCAGTCGAGGTCAACAGCTCCCCACCTGCACTGTAAACAGTGTTGGCAGAGTACCGCTTCCCCCTTCTGAGGTGCCGGACGGTTTGCCAGAATTTCTTCGAGACTGACTGATAGTCCTCCTCCATGGCCTCACCGAACTCCTCCCAGTTCTGAGTTTTTGCCTCAGCAACTGCCCGAGCTGCAGCACACCTGGCCTGCCGATACCCATCAGCTGCCTCAGGAGTCCTGGAGGCCAACATGGCCGGATAGGACTCCTTCTTCAGCTTGATGGCATCCCTTACTTCCAGTGTCCACCACCGGGTTCGGGGATTGCCGCCACGACAGGCACCGGAGACCTTGTGGCCACAGCTCTGAACAAGGTTAGGTACAAGGTAATTTACAAGGTAATAAAAAAAAATAAAAATACAATATTAAAATTTACTTTAGTACAATAATAAAAAGAATAATAAAGTAGTTACTTAAAAATCTAGACAATAATAATTTCTTTAAATTGCCCTTAAAGGCATGTGCACTAGAGCTTGACTTGATGTTTGGGGGAACGGTGTTCCACGCTCTGGTGCTACGATATATAAAGGACTGTTGTGCAAGTGATGTGCGGCATTTGGGCAGACTTAAGCTGTCTCTGTTCCTGGTGTTATACCTGTGAACCTCGGATCTGATATGATAAAGTTCAGTTAAGTACTGAGGTGTTAAATTATTTCTGATTTTAAACATCACTGTAGCTTCCCTGATGTAAAGAAGGTCAGATATGGGAAGTAGCCTAAGCTGTTTCATAATTAGAGTGATATGGTCAAACTTCCTTTTGCCAGATAAGAGACGGCCAGCAAAGTTTTGCACTAGTTGTAATTTTTCAGTTATGTTTACTTGTCCTTGACCGTACCATAGAACAGTAAAACATTTTGCTGAAAACTAGAGAGTTGATAACAATGAATAAAGTTGATTTATTGAAAAGATGCCTTATCCTACTTATCATACAAAGTTTAGCCATTAGGTCAGAAGCTAATGAGTCAATATGTTGGCTGAAGGTCAGACCCTTGTCCAATGATACCTAGATCCTTTATGGAATCTTTAACTGTGAGATCTTTCTCTAGAAATGTTAGAGTAGGGATTGGAGTCTGAGCAAGCATCCTTCCAGAACCAAAGATGCAGAACATGGTTTTACTGGGGTTTATAAATAACCCAATTGTACTTTATATAGTTGGTTTGTTTCCTTGGCTGTTTGAGTTTGGTACTTCAACAGAATATTACACTTGGTATTGTTGTCACTTGTTCAGTTGGCACTAGAAATTTCTTGTGTAGAAGTTCAGCACTTCATGTACCTGACTTTTACACTTGTTGTGCATTGCTCTGGATAAGAGCATCTGCTAAATGCCATGTAATGTAATGTAATGTAATGGTATAGAAAATAAAAAGGTATGTTTGGTTGAAAGTGGACCACCACTACTTGGCTTCTACCATCCACCCAAAATGAACTCATGTTGAACTTCATGGTCTTGTCCTTTCAGGTCCTTTTATTTCCATGTTCTTTTGTTTTTGTTCTAGCCCATTGTCTGTATCTGTCCTGTCATTGGCTAGTTGCCCTATTGTGTTCACCAATTCTATGTTTTCTGTTTCTAGTTCTAGTTTGTAGATGCTTTCTAGATGCTTCCCCAGATGGTGGTGATGAATATTCTTCATTTCACCCTGCCTTTGACCCACATGATGGACCATGACTATGTTTCCTGGACTGACCTCAATAAAATAAACCTGAGCTTGATGCCTAAAATTAATTCCTGGCCAATGCTTTTTTGCATCCAATTAATGGTGTTCTTTCTATTCATCTAAACTGCATTTCTTCTTTCATCTTCAGCCTACACAGATGACTCCAAAGCTCATTTCCTCTGTACCAGCTCCCCATAAACTCTATACTCATATGCATGGATCAAAGACCAAAACACACCAACGGGACACAGTTTTATCCATCACCGTCCCCTCCTCAGGCGTACATGTCCTCTCCTGACCTGCACGAGGAGACATGAGGGTTTGCGAGTCGAGGTGGGGGCTCTTACGTAAGGTTTTTTTTATTCCATGTTTGCCATTCTAAATGAGGAACTGTGTATGTCAGAGAGTGACAAGTGCTGTCAGAGGCAATTCATTTTGTTTACCAGTGTGACAGAATGCGAGGGACGGATGGAGGGAAAGAAAGACAGAGAGGTTCAGAAAGGTCTCGACATGACTCATTCAGTGACATTCGTTTACTGTTTGTATGTAATGAAAAATGCCCTGACTGAATACTTTTTACTCAACTAAACCAAAAATATATCCACCCAGTGAAGGGTGATGGCTCACTCGATGCCACCTGAAATAATGACATGTGATGTTGTAATGTTTGCCTTCTCACGTGTGGTGCAACATCCATCTAAATTTGGGAATGTTGTAGAAATTATGATGTCAATCAGAAATAAATCTACTGTATCTACTCTTAACACAACAGATCAATGTTACTCATCAATATTTTTAACTTTGTGGTCTTCTCTTGTAGCTCATCTGCCTCAGGGTTTGAAGTGCGTTCTAAGATGCTTTTCTGCTCACCATATTTGTGAAGAGTGGTTAACTGAGTTACTGTAGCTTTCCTGCCAGCTCAAATCAGCCTCACCATTCTCCACTGACGGTCTTCTTTCATTGACAAGGTGCAGGGCTCAACATTAACACTTTAATCCACTTGTCCAGCAGTGAGATTTTTCACTCGTCCTGACCAGAACCTTTTTATTCCTATGCATTCAATAGTTCAATGAAAGGAAAGTAGTTAATAAGGTTTATTAAAAAGTGGGTATAGTTATGATCATCATTATGCTTTAATGATTTATAATTTGAGATCCTATGAAATCCTTAGAAACTGTTGGGCAAACGACAGTAATAATTAGTAATCTAGTTTAACTTAATCAGTATAATTCCCATTAGTATCTTAGTAGTTTCATTATTATTAATTTGTTTATTGCTACACAGCCTCCCCCCCCCCCATTATACAGTGGTGCTTGAAAGTTTGTGAACCCTTTAGAATTGTCTATATTTCTGCATAAATATGACCTAAAACATCATCAGATTTTC
>NC_083582.1:79617726-79657726 GCF_027579695.1 Neoarius graeffei
TTAAGGCCCGGTCACACAGCGCTTTACGGCTTTATCACGGCCAAAACCCGTCAAAAAGTGCTCTCCCGTGAAGCAGACGATATTGTTCGTGTTGATGTCGAAGTTAAGACGTGTTACAGTCGATATACAGACGTGACAGGACGCAGGGGAAAATCGGAACGGCGTCGGACGCGGCAAAAAGTTTTGGACTGCTCAAAACTTTAGACCGCGGACAACCACGGCCGGCACACGTGGTAAAGACGTGCAACACAGGTGAAAAACACGTGATAATCAGTGTCCCGGCCGTTATTAAAACTTGGGGAGACGTGGTAAGACGCGAAAGTTTGGCGGTCTATCACGGGCAGAGCACGGTCATCGGACGGGTGTTACGCGTTGGTATCACGGGATATAGCGTGTGTTTAGCGGCTTATCACTGAGAAATGGATTTTTCCGCGTACATAGCACTGTCTAAGCCCGTTAAACGACGTCTCAAACAAGTTCTAAATTCGATTGATCACTGTCTAATCACTTCTGCATCACTTCTGATTTGCGGCATGTAAATACCGTAATTTTCTGAGACCTCGGCACTTGCAGTCTAGATGTCAAGGGGTGAACATGAACCCTCAACGCTGTGATGTCCTCATCTTAATGCTCCAGCACCAACAGAACCAACTGATACAGGCTCAACATATCCTACCGCTTTTATATGCGCAGCAAGCCGCTCTTCCAACGACGCTGAGCCGCGGTTACCCGTGATTTGGCAGTGCTATGGCAGTGAAACAGCCGCCGACGGCCATACCCCGTACAAAGCACGGCAAAGCCAAAATTGACCAAAAATTACCACTTACGACCACGTCCACCTGATTTTTGTATCTTTTTGTACGTGATATAGACGCGGAGTGCTGTGTGACCGGGCCTTTAGTGTTTTGCTGGGATTTGAACCTGGTTCACTGGTGTGATAATCCAGCAAACCCCCACTAGGCCACCAGGGGGATGACTCAAGTGCAGAGGCGTGATGCAGAAGTAGAAAAGTATCAAAAAAGTTTATTTACAAAATATATACAATCCAAGGGAAAAAACAAAAAGAATAATCCAAAGCTCAGAAGATATACAAAAATAAAAATATCCCAAGGTTCAATGTCCAAAATCCAACTAAGAAAAGAAGATGCAAAAACTCAAACACTAAGAAGATTCAAAGGTCAAAACAAAATCCACAAAGTCCAAAAGAAAGCAACAAAACCAAGAATACTAAGACACAGGCAAGGTACATGGGACAGAAGGAACTAGCACTAACAGCATAGCATAGGAAAAAGACTCCGTGACAAGGGAACAAACAGAGGGGTATTTATACACATAACAATTAAGGAACAAGGCGGGGCAGGAAACAGGCAATCAAGACAAACACAAAAACACAGTGGCAGCCTCTAGAGGCCAAAACAAACATGACAAGATGGAAATAACAGCGGCCTCTAGAGGCCAAAACAGTCCCAGTCCTAACAGGACCAGAGTGGTCCGAGATGTTATCTTTTTTACCTCTGGCCCAGCTCCGCCTTCTCTGGGACTACCAATGCCACAGGGACCCCCTTATTCCAGCATTTTAAAAGGTTGAGGTGGTAGATTTGCAGTGCCCCGCCCCTATCCGTTCGCTTCACCTCATAGTCGACGTCCCCGACTTGCCGTGTGACCTCAAAGGGCCCTTGCCACTTGGCGACTAGTTTAGAACTCGACGTGGGCAATAATATGAGCACTTTGTCTCCCAGCATGAACTCTCTAAGGCGCGTGCCCCTGTCATACAGCCAGCTTTGACGTTCTTGTGCCTGCCGCAAATTCTCCTGGGTTAGGTGCGTGAGGGTGTGGAGTTTTGCACGCAGGTCAAGAACTTACTGAATTTCATTTTTACTAGGTGAAGGTTCCTCCTCCCAATTTTCACATAGCACGTCCAGAATGCCACGTGGTTTACACCCATATAACAATTCAAACAGTGAAAACCCCGTGGAGGCTTGTGGGACCTCTCGTACTGCAAATAACAGGGGCTCAAGCCACTTATCCCAATTACATGCATCTTCGCTGACGAACTTCCAAATTATATTTTTGAGAGTTCGATTGAACTGTTCTACTAAGCCATCCGTTTGTGGGTGATAAATGCTGGTGCGGATAGACTTAATCCCCAGTAACCCATATATCTCACACAGTGTGTGTGACATGAATGTAGTGCCTTGGTCTGTCAGGATTTCTTTCGGAATCCCAACCCGGGAGATAAAGCGGAAGAGTGCTTCTGCAATACTGCATGCTGAGATATTGCGGAGAGGCACTGCTTCTGGATATCGCATTGCATAGTCTACCAGAACTAAAATAAAGCAATATCCCCGTGCTGACTGATCTAATGGCCCGACGAGATCCATCCCAATTCTTTCAAATGGGGTCTCGATTAAAGGGAGAGGGCACAAAGGCGCTTTTGGAGTGGCTGCAGGATTTACTAATTGGTGTTTGTGGCACGCTGCACAACACCGACGGACATCCCTGCAAATCCCTGGCCAATAGAACCAGGCCATTATTCAGGCTAGTGTCTTATCCTGCCCCAAGTGTCCAGCCATGGGATTAAAGTGAGCTGCTTGGAATACGAATTCCCAGCGGCTCTTTGGAATTAATAACTGTGTTGTCTCTTTGCCAGTTTGAGTGTCCTGCGTCACTCTGTATAACCTATCCTTAATAATAGCAAAGTAGGGGAAGGCCAGGGTCACATTTGGCTGGAGACTTTGACCATTGATTACTCTCACTTGGTCAAATGCATGCCGCAGAGTTTCGTCTCATGACTGCTCTAACGGGAAATCCCCGAGGGAATCCCTGAGAGAGGGAGGAGAGGCGGGGCGCTCCTCACTCCAAGTGTCGCCCTGACGCAGTGCTGACGTAGACGGCTCTGTGACAGCTTCTCCCGCCAATGCTACTCCGGGGCTTTCCTGAGCTAAATTACGGCAGGACCCACTCTTCACTATGTGCATCATTAATTCCTTAAACCCCAGCCAATCAGTTCCCAAAATTAGCGAGTGGGTGAGATGAGGATTAACCGCCGCCTTTACACTATATTTTTTCCCTTGAAATAGAATGTGGACGGACACCAAAGGGTAGTTATGAACATCCCCATGCACACACAACACCTTCACCATTCGTGCTCTCCCCAATGCCTCACCTTGCACCAGGCTTTGGTGGATTGAGGTCTGGTTACAGCCGGAATCCACCAAAGCCTGATAAGTATCCCCTTGGACACTTACCGGTATTCGATATGCTCCGGCCCGATCGAGGGCAGTTTCTGGCACATCGGGGACCTGGACCACCACACCCACCTCCATCGTGGAGCACTGATGTTGGAGATGTCCCGGCTCCCCACAGCGCCAGCACACTGGCCCAGGCTCTCCCTCTGCACCGGTGTTACGAGCATCACTCACCTGAGGGGGAGGAGACACAGACAAGGAAGGGGGAAATGGGAGGGCACCATGGGTGCGCCGGGCCGGCTGGGGGGGAGCAGGCCCCCGCCTCCGAGGTGGGGGAATGAGCCAAGGACAGGAAACAGAGGGAGAGGAAGAAAAGAGAGAGGAGAAGAGAGAGGAGAAGAGGAGACACACCGTCCTGCCGTCGGAACTGCCGCCATGTGGTCCTCTGCCAGCTTGATTGCCTGGTCCAGCGACGCTGGGCGATGACACTGGACCCACTCTGCAGGTCCTTCTGGAAGTCGTGTGACGATATGTTCCAGTGTCACCAGGCCGATCACTCCCTCAGCATCGCGGTTGTCTGCCCTCAGCCACCGCCGGCAGGCATCCCGGAGTTGCTGCCCAAACGCGAACGGCCAGCCAACCTCCTCCAAGTGCAGTGAGTGGAAGCGCTGCTGTTGTTGCTCTGGGGAGTGGCCGATATGCTGGAGAATAGCTCTGTGAAGGTCCACGTAGACGAGCCGGCTGTCGGTGGGGAGCTGCAGCATGGCCAGTTGCGCCTCGCCCATCAGCAGGGGAAGGAAACGTGCTGCGAGCTGGTCCACCGGCCAACCCCACGCCTCTGTTGCCTGCTCGAAAGCACGAGGAAGGCTTCCGGGTCATCGTGCGGACCCATCTTCGTTAAGATGAGGTGGGGAGGCTCCGCTCCGGTGGCAGTCATGGGCCCCGCCGAAGCGAGCAGGTGCCGGAACACCTGGCGGTCCTCCTAGTGGGCCAGCACTAAGGCTTCAAATCGTTGCTCCTGCTCCTTCCGGAGGGCGAGCAGCACTTGGTGCTGGTTCTGCTGGGCTGTGGCAAGGGCATGGATCAGCTCCTTAAACAGCGAGGACTCCATGGGGCTGTTCCCTTCTGTACTTGTCCCGGGTTTCGGCGCCACTGTAGGAAGACTCTGGTGTGGGTGGAACACAGAAGCATGACAGGCGGTTGTTTGCGATTCATTCTCGATTTTATTGCTGCTTTACAGCACACAACTTAGACACACTCTCTCTCACAGACGCACACACACATACACACACAGGCTAGAAGCAAGCTCTCGGCACCGTCCTCCCCTTCTCATCCTCCTTTTATCAGGCGCAGTCACTGAAGGAGACACACAAACAAATGTTAATTGATAACAGGTGTAGTGACATGACCACTCACCTTCCCTGACTCCACCCTCCATTCACAGACTGATGCTTGGCCATGCCCCCACTGCCACAATTACATATCTGTGAGTGGCAAAAGTATGTGAACCTCTAGGATTAGCAGTTAATTTGAAGGTGAAATTAGACTCAGGTGTTTTCTATCAATGGGATGACAATCAGGTGTGAGTGGGCACCCTGTTTTATTTAAAGAACAGGGATCTATCAAAGTCTGATCTTCACAACACATGTGTGTGGAAGTGTATCATGGCACGAACAAAGGAGATTTCTGAGGACCTCAGAAAAAGCGTTGTTGATGCTCATCAGGCTGGAAAAGGTTACAAAACCATCTCTAAAGAGTTTGGACTCCACCAATCCACAGTTAGACAGATTGTGTACAAATGGAGGAAATTCAAGACCATTGTTACCCTCCCCAGGAGTGGTCGACCAACAAAGATCACTCCAAGAGCAAGGCGTGTAATAGTCGGCCAGGTCACAAAGGACTCCAGGGTAACTTCTAAGCAACTGAAGGCCTCTCTCACATTGGCTAATGTTAATGTTCATGAGTCCACCATCAGAGAACACTGAACAACAATGGTGTGCATGGCAGGGTTGCAAGGAGAAAGCTACTGCTCTCCAAAAAGAACATTGCTGTGCGTCTGCAGTTTGCTAAAGATCACATGGACAAGCCAGAAGGCTATTGGAAAAATGTTTTGTTGACAGATGAGACCAAAATAGAACTTTTTGGTTTAAATGAGAAGCGTTATGTTTGGAGAAAGGAAAACACTGCATTCCAGCATAAGAACCTTATCCCATCTGTGAAACATGGTGGTGGTAGTATCATGGTTTGGGCCTGTTTTGCTGCATCTGGGCCAGGACGGCTTGCCATCATCGATGGAACAATGAATTCTGAATTATACCAGCGAATTCTAAAGGAAAATGTCAGGATATCTGTCCATGAACTGAATCTCAAGAGAAGGTGGGTCATGCAGCAAGACAACGACCCGAAGCACACAAGTCGTTCTACCAAAGAATGGTTAAAGAAGAATAAAATTAATGTTTTGGAATGGCCAAGTCAAAGTCCTGACCTTAATCCAATGGAAATGTTGTGGAAGGACCTGAAGTGAGCAGTTCATGTGAGGAAACCCACAAACATCCCAGAGTTGAAGCTGTTCTGTACGGAGGAACGGGCTAAAATTCCTCCAAGCCGGTGTGCAGGACTGATCAACAGTTACCGCAAACGTTTAGTTGCAGTTATTGCTGCACAAGGGGGTCACACCAGATACTGAAAGCAAAGGTTCACATACTTTTGCCACTCACAGATATGTAATATTGGATCATTTTCCTCAATAAATAAATGACCAAGTATAATATTTTTGTCATATTTGTTTAACTGGGTTCTCTTTATCTACTTTTAGGACTTGTGTGAAAATCTGATGATGTTTTAGGTCATATTTATGCAGAAATATAGAAAATTCTAAAGGGTTCACTAACTTTCAAGCACCACTGTACTATCGCTGTTAAATTTGCACATTTGTTTATCAGTTAGGTAATCATATCATTTATTTCCTTCACTTTGTCTCAGAACATTTTTCCTCTATTAGTATCCTTGTATTGCTCAAATTTCAAATCTGACTTATTTTTCTGATATTTCCAGTATTTATTATTATAAGTAAAGGTTTTTTTTTTGGTATCTCAGACTAGGAAATTTTCTTATCTTTTATATTTAGTATTTATTATTATAAGTAAAGGTTTTTTTTTTGGTATCTCAGACTAGGAAATTTTCTTATCTTTTATATTTAGTAAAGATAAGTTTAACATCATTGTTATATATAATAGTATAAGTTGAACAATTAATATTTAGGATTTCTAATATTAGTAGATATCAGATGCACTAGGGAGGTGGATATAAGTGCAGAAGTGTTTATTATAATACAGTGCAATCTATACATAGAGTGCACGAAACACATAAAAGCAAACAGTCCAAATCAGCAGGCAATGTCATGAACGAGAAAACAGGGTCGATCGAGGCGCAAACAGGATGTTGGAGGCAAAACGAGGACAAGAACTAGAATCGGGAACAGGAGCCGAAAAACCAGGAAAACCACAAACACGGGAAACAAGGCTCGATAATGCGCACTGAACGTGGCGTAATACTTCACATTGTCAATTCAAGTCAAGTCAAGTCAAGTCAAGTCAAGTCAAGTCATCGTCCTTGCATCAGTGCAGTCCTTAAATAGCCCAACACTTTGTTCATTAATTGAGAACAGGTACGCCTTGTTCACGGCGCGCATGCAGCCTGAGGTGCGCCTTTTGTTGCATGCATCACAGTGCGCAGGACTGACAGTAGAGTATGAATATTTAGCTTTTATATCAGGTGAAGAACCATATTTGTGGAAACTCTGATATTAAACCATTTATTATTAGTAGTAGTAGTATTATCAATAATACTCAAAATTTAACTGTAACAATAAACAGAAACGATCCAAAGCCCCATTATGGTGTGTGTGTGTGTTCTAGCCCATTACCTGATCTGCAGTTTTAAGAGTTAGACTCACCCACATTCACAGCTTCTGGAGGAAATAAAGTTAAATCCTGATTAATCCAGTAAAACCTGAGGGAATAAATTAATTTAAAGACAGATTATGAAACGTTGTGGTCACCAAGTAAAAGGAGACTTTTTTTTTTTTTAAAGATATTTTTTTGGGCTTTTTGCACCTTTATTGGATAGGACAGTGTAGAGACAGGAAACGAGCGGGGGAGAGAGAGAGAGAGACGGGAAGGGATCGGGAAATGACCTCGGGCCGGAATCGAACCCGGGTCGCCCGCATTCATGGTATGGCGCCTTAACCACCTGAGCCACGACGCCCCCAAAAGGAGACTTTTTTTGAGCCACTTTGGAAGGAATCAAAAGCCTCAACTTGCGTACTAGATCCCTTACTGACACATCTATTCAAACAGATAATACCTGAAGTAATTGAACCGCTTCTAAAAATAATAAATTCTTCTCTTACGATTGGCTATGTACCCAAATCCTTTAAACTAGCAGTTATCAAACCCCTGATTAAAAAACCTGACCTTGATCCCTGTCAGCTGTCCAATTATCGGCCAATATCAAACCTCCCCTTTATCTCCAAGATCCTTGAAAAAGCTGTGGCACAGCAGTTATGCTCATATTTACATAGGAATAACATCCATGAAATGTATCAGTCAGGATTTAGACCTCATCATAGCACAGAGACAGCTCTGGTTAAAGTAGTAAACGACCTACTGTTGGCGTCTGATCAGGGCTGTGTCTCGCTACTTGTGTTGCTTGACCTTAGTGCAGCATTTGATACCATTGATCATTCCATTCTTCTGGATAGACTAGAAAATGTTGTGGGAGTTAAGGGAATGGCCCTCTCCTGGCTCAGGTCTTATCTAACTGATCACTATCAGTATGTTGATATAAATGGTGATATTTCTAGACGTACCGAGGTAAAGTTTGGTGTTCCACAAGGTTCTGTCTTGGGTCCACTGCTTTTTTCTCTATATATGTTCCCTCTGGGCGATATTATTCGTAAACATTGTATTAGTTTCCACTGTTATGCTGATGACACACAGTTGTATGTCTCTGCAAAACCTGATGAGAGACACCAGCTTAATAAAATTGAGGAATGTGTGAAGGACATTAGACACTGGATGCTTATTAACTTCCTTCTGCTTAACTCTGACAAGACTGAAGTACTTGTGCTAGGACCACATACAGCTAGAAGTAAGTTTTCTGATTACACAGTAACTCTGGATGGCCTTTCTGTTTCTTCACGTGCAGCAGTAAAAGACCTCGGAGTGATTATTGACCCCAGTCTTTCATTCGAAACTCACATTGATAACATCACCCAGATAGCTTTCTTTCATCTCAGAAATATTGCAAAGATAAGAAATTTAATGTCATTGCATGATGCAGAAAAACTAGTCCATGCTTTCGTTACCTCCAGGTTGGATTATTGTAATGCCTTACTGTCTGGATGTTCCAATAAGTGCATAAACAAGCTCCAGTTAGTTCAAAATGCCGCAGCAAGAGTCCTTACTAGAACTAGAAAATATGACCCCATCACCCCTGTCTTATCCACACTGCATTAGCTCCAAATCAAATTTTGTATTGATTATAAAATACTACTATTGACCTTTAAAGCACTAAATGGTCTCGCACCACAGTACTTGAGTGAACTTCTGCTCCTCTATGACCCGCCACGCCTACTTAGATCAAAAGGTGCAGGCTATCTGCTGGTACCTCATATAGTGAAGGCTACATCAGGGGGCAGAGCCTTTTCTTACAAAGCCCCACTGTTATGAAACAGCCTTCCAAGTAATGTTCGGGAATCAGACACAGTCTCAGCATTTAAGTCTAGGCTGAAAACATATCTGTTTAGTCAAGCCTTTTGTTAATGGTGTTTATGAGGTAAAGGAGTAGATCTGGAGGGTCCTCAGACATAGAGTGTTTTGGTAAACTGGGATGTATGGATGCTGTCAGTCCCCACTCGCTTGCTCACTCGAGTTTGTTGACGGTGTAGTGGCTGCTGCTTTATGTCCCGGGGCCCCTCATGCCTGTGTTACCTTCTGGCTCTCTCCTTTTAGTTATGCTGTCATAGTTAGTTGCCAGAGTCCCTGCTTGTACTCGGTGCAATATGTATACTGTTCCTACTTATTCAGGTGACATTGGGCATACCTAACCACCTGTGTTTTCTTTCTCTCCCCCCCACCCCAAATTTGTCCCTCTGAGTTACATGGAGTCAACAGGAAATCTTTTGGTGGAGACGGTGGGGACCTCGACTGGCTATCATAGCCTGCAGGGAATCGGCCGTCAGACATTCTGTCGCATGTCCCAGACCCGGTGAAATGTAACTGAATTGTCTTGGCCAGGCCTAAGGGTCTCATCTGCATCTCATCATTGCTGAGGAGTGTGCTCCCATCACCCAATCAAGCATCCAGCCAGAGCAGGTCATGATATATTTTTTACCATATTAACATGCCATTGTGTGTTATGCCTGATGTAAAGACTCTTGTCTCTGCGAGCCTACCACACAGATTTAATACTTGTCATTTTTAGGGCATACCTAACAACGTGTTTTCTTTCTCTCTCTCTCTTCCCCCCCCCATCTGTCCCTCTGAGTTACATGTTGATCCTGGGATTGAGATGCTGGCCTCTTCTGCCCCTCGGACCTGCTTGATCCATCCTGGTGCCCTGTGTCTGGTCGGAGTTTTATCGCCCCACTCCTGTGAAGGACGGCCCCATGAGGACAGTTGAGGGTTATACCTGTTAAAACTGTTAATATTATAGTAAGGCTGTCTGTTGTTGCCCAAATGAGGATGGGTTCCCTTTGAGTCTGGTTCCTCTCGAGGTTTCTTCCTCATGTCGTCTGAGGGAGTTTTTCCTTGCCACCGTCGCCACAGGCTTGCTCATTGGGGATAGATTAGGGATAAAATTAGCTCATGTTTTAAGTCGTTCAAATTCTGTAAAGGGCGGCACGGTGGTGTAGTGGTTAGCGCTGTCGCCTCACAGCAAGAAGGTCCTGGGTTCGAGCCCCGGGGCCGGCGAGGGCCTTTCTGTGCGGAGTTTGCATGTTCTCCCCGTGTCCACGTGGGTTTCCTCCGGGTGCTCCGGTTTCCCCCACAGTCCAAAGACATGCAGGTTAGGTTAACTGGTGACTCTAAATTGAGCGTAGGTGTGAGTGTGAATGGTTGTCTGTGTCTATGTGTCAGCCCTGTGATGACCTGGCGACTTGTCCAGGGTGAACCCCGCCTTTCGCCCGTAGTCAGCTGGGATAGGCTCCAGCTTGCCTGCGACCCTGTAGAAGGATAAAGCGGCTTGAGATAATGAGATGAGATGAGAAATTCTGTAAAGCTGCTTTGCGACAATGTTTATTGTTAAAAGCGCTGTACAAATAAACTTGATTTGATTTGATTTGATTTTGAACTCATGTTTCCTTTTCTTTTCATATGACTGTTTGGGTTCTGTTTGTCCATTTATCTTTTTCACTTTCTTACGACAAAATGAAACCAAAAGAAAGCCAGTTGGACATGATGAGGGAGACAGAATCGCCCTATGAACGAAAACAAACTGTAAGTGAGTTCGGCACTGTTGTAAAATTCCCGTGAAATATTTTACGACATTTGTGACGGTTAATGTGAACCATATAAAAGAAAAATACAATGAATGTCTGAATGAAATTAAATAAATTCACCACAGATATTTATTTTATTGAGGTATCTGATCACCATTTGTCCGATTTCGATGAAGTCTAATAATCTATGATTAGAGTTTACAACATGGTTATTTTTACACACACACCTGCTGCACTCGGCTTCCCCGGAATTTTGTAAACGATAACACGGCCAGATCACTGAGGGGATTGAACTGGTTTTGTTGGAACTTTATTGATGTAACTCTTGAATAATTACTATAAAATGCTGATTTTCAACAAATATTCAGCTCGTCCCATCAGACAGGCAGATGTGGATTTGACTTGTCTGGACCAAACATTTAGTCATCCCAGACAGTCGGACTACCATTAATGTCGAGCCCTGAAGGTGTTTTCCGCCCACTGGATGCTTTTTTTTTTCATCGTTCTTTGTAAATGCTAGATCAGCAGAATCTGAAATCCTCAACCCAATCGATTTGGCATCAATAACCTCACCATGGTTAAAGTCACTGAGATTACACCCCCATTCTGATGTTTGATGTGAACATTAGTTGAAGCTTTTGACCTGTAGCTGCATGATTTTATGTACAGCGCTGCTGCTACACTGGAACTGGATAATCACATGAAGGAATAAATATACAAGTGTTTCGTAAGTGTGGAGCACTAAATGTGAAAAAAGTCAGGGTTTTTGTTTTGCAGAATTTTTACTGCATGATTTCCTGACCAAAAAAAAAAACAAAGAAAGAATGAAAGAAAAACTCAGCCATGTCTCAGAATGTACTGTAATATGCAAAGTGGTGTGGTGCTTCATTGAGAGTGATATTAGGTGCTTTCAGACTGGAAGAGCTTTTTCACAGTTCTTAGAACTCTTGCAGGAAATTCCCACTTTTTGTGCAAACAAACATAGTTCTTAGGACACTGTTTTGAGGGACTTTTTAGCTCCTTATTCAGGGTAGGTACTCTCCCAGCACAAGAGGAACCATGAGTGATGTAAGTGTACAGTGATTGGTTGACCATGAATCTATGCAGCACCGGCAACTGGCATGTTTAAAAATCAGTGTAAAACATTATCCATATAAACAGCAGCTCTTGGGCTGTTTGACAGCCAGGGTAAACTTTTCAGGTCCACAACAGTCTGAAAATCAAACCTCAGATTGTTGTGTTTCTCTGCTGCCAAAAATGACCTTTTGAGACGGAAATGAACTGCGCAGAATTTCAGAGCTACAGGTCCGATACTGGGCGTGTCACTGTGGTGAGAAGACAGCAACATACAGTGTATTTCTAAAACTGACCACCTTCCTTATAGTCCATAAGAGTGAGGGATACAAAGTGAAAAACTGTTGAAATGAATGTGACGGATGTTCAGGACAAATGTTCAAGTCCTGTGCAGTGATGTTTGTACACAGTGGTGACTGTAATAACATCTGAACTGGTGATGATCCTTGTGGTTTTCCAGAGAGGACACTTTCTGTCTTTCACATTTCAACCACATGTGAAGCTCCGCTGCAAATCAAAAGTGTCTCACATCTGTTTAGAGTCCTGTTTTTTTACTGAGCAACAACAGAGTCTTGGGAAAAATGTAACTTCCACTTAAATATCTTTCCATTGTGAATGAAAGTGCTGTATACGTCCCAAAGTAAAACCTACAGTAGTTAGTGTGAAAAAATTTAATCCTAAATTTAACCAGTAAAATCAAAGAGTAATAATTAAAGTAGAATGAAATTAAATGAGCACAAGGTCAAAACTGAGCCACATTTGACTCTTAAACATATTTAAAAGAATGTATAAGAGATGTTAGTGCTGTGGGTGGGGCTGTAGGTGTGTCCCTGTTAAATAAGGTAGAAGAAACTCCAGTGTATACTAGTATATACAGCACGACCTAGCTGTAGGAGGTAGTTGGTGTTATTCAAAAAGACAACCATGAGTGTGAAACAGCCCTCTTAAAGTTAGCATTAAAAAATGGGGAAAAACACAAATATACCGACAGAGAAATCCAAGCTTTATTGAGCGTATATGCAATGGAGGAATTACAGCACAATTTTGATGCACCTAAAGCTGCTTTTACATGGGCAGCAGGAACAAGTGGCACCCACTTTCTTTCATGTTTACTACTGGTGAACTGTCACTATTAGAGCTGGGACTTGAGCTCAGCCAAACCTTAGCCAGACACCAAAACAGCAACAGGGTAAAGGATTTTGTAAGGGATTAGCGTCAGGCTGCCAGGTCGCTCCGTTGTGTGTAGCTGTCGATGTTGATTTTAAAAGTAACTCAGTAAATTCCACAGGGAAATGAATCCTTAAGTCTGAGTGAAAAATACTGTAGCGAGCGTGCAGTGTGGAAGAAGAGTCTGGAGACAGAAATCTTAGTTTCTCGGTCGTTAGCCTGTGCTACTTGCTCTCAATAGCACCGTCTTGACTGCTTTATTAGCATTCGCTAACACTACTGATGAACGCTACACCGGCTGGAAGGTGACTTCACTGCTGCACTGACGGCGCAGACTCACAGTTAAACTCACGTTGGCCTTCCAGAATTTTTGGTCCCACCCACTATAAATCAAAATCTGATTGGTTAATTCATCTGTCACTTCCTACATAAACATACACTACCATGGCCTTCTGTCCCAGCAATGAAGTCCTAACCAATGAGTGAGCAGCTCTAAACTCTTCTCAGCCTAGAGACAACAAACAAAACAATCTCATTGGAGAACTCGATTTTAATGTTTTCGGGACAGTAACCCTTTCATTTCTGAAGCACATTTAATAGAAAATGAGGTCAAATTAGAAGAGAATAATTAAAATGAAATTATAAAAGAATGAAAGCAATTAAATAGAATGTTTGAAATGCTAATACGTTTGGGCTTCTCTGAACCCCTAGAAGGTCCTGACGGTTCCCCTCTGATGTTTACACGCACTCTATCGGTGGCAAACTGGAAGTCAGGCAGGTAAACATAAAAGTGCTCATGTGCAAATCAGTGATCAGAAGCAAAATGGCGGGCAAAGACAAAAGGCGTGCGTTCATTTTTTCAATGTTTTTATGGTTCTTTGAGGGAAGTTTGACAAGGAAAAACACTCAAGAAGAACTGACCATTGAATTTACCATGAAGCGGTCTTGTCTGGATGATAAACGACCTGGATGAATGCTACCGTACACACATAAGCCCTCCTACCTGCCACTGATTGCGTTTAGACGGTAAGCAGGAACAAGTTGTACCTGGAACAAGATGTTCCAGAACAAGTTGCTCCACTTTGTAAAGTGGAAGAAGTTGCATCCACTGGTGTCAAACTGTTCCAGAAAATATTCGTGTAGACGGGCAGTTGCGCCATAGCAACTTGTTCCAATGCAAATGCCCGTGTAAAAGCAGCTTGAGTGGAATATTAAAATCTACACTAACCTTTCCTGCTAACATCATGCTAGAAAGCTGGATTACATCACCTTAGCGTTCCTACTAGTGGTGTGAATGCAAACAGAAATCAAGCTCTTGGATGTATGTCGTTCTCAGGGAAGCTCCCCAGCTGGTATTTCCTCTCAATAAGTCCCGAGAACTGTTTGGTCTAAAAACGTCTCATATGAACTATTCAGTGTCCCCTTTTGGAACCATGTTTCTGAGAGAGTACCTTCACAGAAAGCTGTGGTTGACCCAATACCGAAAGTCTTTAATAATGAGGAAGAAAGAAAGGGAATGAAACAAAGAAGAACTTGGAGAAATTATAAGTTGTAACAGGAAGAGGAGGGGTTTGAGGGTGGAAAGAGCATGCTGTGTGCAGGCTGCTGATTGGTTGGATGGAAAGCTGTTGTGGTGCGATCATGACCTTCACTATAACTTCATTCCCCTTTCTAAAAGAGTACACTTATTCTGTACAATGATTCTCACATGGACTGGTCATTTTCATTTCTGGATAAATATGGAAAATGAATCAGGGAATGATTTATCAGATTGGAAAACCAATCCCAGCGTTCCTGTATAATTGGGACAATCCTGTGTCTCTGGTCTAGGGAAAGTTCATGATCTCTATCAGCAGGGGGCACCACTTTCACAGTCACATGACCAATATTAATCATTCAGCAGTGCACTGTAATGGAGGGTTGTTTTTTTTTTTGCTCTCTGGTGCTGATGTTAATTTTATATCCACAGCTGCATAATTTAAAAAAAAAAGGTGCAAGTTGGAAAATCTGTATCACAACCAATTCCTGTCCAATTAGAGCAGGTCCTCTTTTAGAAACAAGATCGATAAAATAAAGTACACACGCTGTTCGTGGTAATCAGATGATTGCCAGTGACACACTGCAGCTCTTGGACAGGAAACAGGAAATGAACACAGAGGGAAGTAATGTTAATGCACAGAGGTGTGTTATGTACAAAGGACAACTTATCATAATGAATTCACTTCATAATGAAAAAATTAAACTGATCCAATATTTTAATCATGTCTTGTGTGTGTGTTTACAAAAGTAGAATAGTGTACATGTTAAGAGACAATGGATAAACTTAAGGATAGTTAATAAGTGTGTTATGAATATTAGAGCTCAGTGTGACTCACTTAAAGGGGCAGTTTATAATATTTTAAAAGTTTCTAGACTTGTTTTAATTCTATAAATTGAAAGATCCTGTTTAAAAAAATGCATCAGCAATATTCACATCCTGAGGATTTAGCTAGCTTTTTCAATTTAGGCTTCTTTTTTTTTTACGTTTTCTGGCCTGGAAATTAGTCCCGCCCCCAGCCTGATTTAGAGCTACAGTACTCAGCAACTCAGAATCGTGGCAGACGGTGTCCGGGAGGAGGAGGAATATTTTTGAACAAACTTCACTTGCAATTTCAATTTACCTCAGAGCCCAACAGAGGGCTGTAAACATTACAAACTGCTCCTTTAAACACTGTTAAAACAGCCAATCCAAACCCCAAACAAAGTCCAGCAAGCGCATGGAGGACAGCGGCGGCAATAACAAACGAGGGAGTCCGTGATATAAATTTAGTCACATATTTATTACATAAATATATAGTAAAATAGACCAGCGACAATTACCATAAAAATATCTTCCTTTAAAATCCTGACCATAAAACAAAACAAGAAAAAGAAAACAAACAAAACAAAGAAAATAAAAAAACAAACCAAAAAAAAACAAAATGAAAGAAAAAAAATTCGGAAAATCACACACTGAGAATTACAAACACGCTGATTGTCTGGATCTGTTAGAAACAGCCCACCAGAAAAAAACCTGACATCACACCACCCACTGGACTCGTATTGGAGGAAGGGTGGGTGGGGGGTGGAGACAGGGGGCGGGGAAAAGGATGCTGGTAGTGGAGCTGATGGACGTCGGGAGGGAGTGGGTGGTGTGAGAGGAGATCACAGTAAATATTCGGAGGTGTTTTGTGTATCTGTGTGTGTGTGTGTGTGTGTGTGTTTTACCCAGCACTTGCCTTGCATATAGACATCCTGTGTGTTGCGTTACTGCATATCTGCTCTATGAAAATCATAAATACTGCTACTGGACTGAGACACGCCCTGAAGACTGTGATGTTCGTACGCTATGGCTGGATCTCAGCACTTGATAACCATGGTTTTTTTTTTGTTTGTTTTTTAACCAAGATCTTGCATTGTTTGATGGCTGTGTCCTATTTTTATGCGCCCTTAATCATATCACAGTTCACTAGGATCGCTATCCCAAATGCTTTTTATTGGAGAAAAAGACTTCCAGCTTAAATCACCTATGAGCTGACCCCTGACCTCAGCCTGCGATAGGTCAGGACCCCTGAGTGACTGTGAAGTGCACGCCTTCATTTCCCAGCCGCCTCAGCGATCACAGTGAAACTTGGGATTGAGGAGTGAACCGAAAGAGAAAAGCAGAGAAAAAAAAAATCAGCAGTAGTAGAAGACTTGTATTAGTTGAAGTAGTAATGGTAGTTACAATGTGTTGGTTGGTGTGTGTGTGTGTGTGTTTTTTTTGTTGTTGTTGTTCAATGCTGGTAGTTTGGAAATTCACAAACACTGGTTATAAGTGTTTAAAGGTCACTGAAGAATTAAAAATAAAGACGTGAAGAAGACCTGGATAAAACACATAGTAATAGAAGAAACCACACCATTTATGTATATCTATATATCTATATATATATCTATCTATCTATATATATATATATCTATATGCGCCTCGTTTCTGTGGATGTTAGAGTCCCCAACATTGCAAAAGATCCCCAAAGGGAGTACTCCAATACGCCAACAGAATCAGGAACAATGCTTTGTATTTTCCACACATGCACCATGGAACTGAAATGAGGAATTTCCGAACTGATTTAACTCCACAAACATCGTAATCCAACTTCACGGCCAATCTTTTGGTCGTTAGCCAAAATCTGGGTCAGGTTTCCAACAGAGAAGTGTAGACAATCATGCATCAAGCCCAGAAGCACGAGGGAAGGAGCTGAGGAAGGGGGAAGCAGGGTTTCAGCGCCTCCGAGGCCTTAAGATCGAACCTGAGTGAGTGTCATTGGGAAGCTTTGAAACCTGACAAACGTTGCATAAATGCTTATAGCTAAAGCGTTATTGGATTACTCAACACCGATTACTCCACCCGGAAAGAAAATACAGTAATCTCTTCCGTCAACAAGTTTGCTCGTACTTGCGTCTGGATTCACGTACATTCCTCGCTGTCTAGTCTAGGCGCATCGCTTGATAAACAGGATAGAATAAATAAATAAATCACATCTGGATGAACGGTTAGTCTGTTGATTCTCAGGTTCGTCTGAGAATTTGGTATTTGTTCCATGAATGCTTTCATGGTTCCACGTAAAGGTTTAGCTGAACACAGTCCACACTGGTCTGTATCTGTATCGCTAAATACCTGCACTGTCAAGAAACCGGTAATGTGTTTCTCAAATGTAGTTAGCAAGGTTCTGAACAAGGTTCTCCTGAATTCTGAACTTTGGTTGTCCAATTCGCAGAACAACACTGACACGACTGCAACGTTGACACGACTGCAATGCACAGAGAGAGAGAGAATTAGTTCGTACAATATGGCAATTTTTTCATGAACACATGAAAACTGATTTGTTTCTAAATGCGAGGTGTTAGATAAGCTTCATGAGTAACGTCTTTCCTCTCCTTCAGAATGTTCTCATTCTCTTCTCAGTGGCTACATTCATACTTCTATTGCAAAGCTTTGCTTTATACAGCGATCTGTGGCCTCGCGAGGGGCTGTGAGGGCGTGTGGAGAGCGCAATTAGCACGCGGAAAATACACAAATGCACCAACACACACACATATATACTGCATAGCACATACACAACAATACACATCCAGGATTGCTTAGTTTGAAAGAAGGCAAGTGAAGCAAAATCTAAATGCAAGGTCAAGTGGATACAGGAACACACTGCTAACATTTTTACAAACTTGCGCCTCACGTACTAATTTTTTCATTTTCATACATTTTTT
The DNA here is from genome assembly GCF_027579695.1 of Neoarius graeffei. Taxonomy (NCBI): domain Eukaryota; kingdom Metazoa; phylum Chordata; class Actinopteri; order Siluriformes; family Ariidae; genus Neoarius; species Neoarius graeffei. The sequence continues at coordinate 79,635,922 of NC_083582.1, forward strand.
TTATTTTTACAATTTCCCATTTTATACACTCTGAGGAAAAAAGGGTATTAAACTTTCCCATGTGTTTCTTCTATGGTGTTTCCTTTAAGCGTACATCGTTTGTATTTTTTGTACGACTTTCAGGACCTGATACCCAGGAGTGAAAAATGATGGATATCAGGAGAAGAAATACGATCAGGTCGTGTAACAAATCTAGCCACTCCTGAAGGAATTCTGACCAATTTCAGAATATTGCTTGGAGTGAAACATTTTACATAAAGAAGGTCATGTGATAACAACAGTACCCACAAGGCCTAATGTCAGTAACAAATTTCGGAGATCGTAAATTCGAATCCTGATGATGTCGCAGCTATCCATGGCCGGGAGCTCAAGAGAGCAAAATTGGCCATACTCTCAGGGAGGGAGGTGTGGCCTACTCTCTTTCTTCTGTCAATTACAGCAATGCGAGCCAATCACAGGCATCTGTCAGCTCGTGGATATGGAAGTGGGTGAATAGTGCTTTTCTTTTCTCTGCCCCCTACTGTTGCATAAGCAGCAGTTTGAAATGATACGTCACGTGCCTCAAAGGAAAGTTTAAAGTGCATCTCACGGGTAAATTCAGGAGCAAGATCAGTGTAATTCTCCTATTTTATATTAAACTTTGGTCAAATATCTGTCACATTTTGTACAATTTTTTGACCTTGCGCAATACCAGAAAAATTCAGTTGAAATCAAGCCGTTTGAGGCGAATTGGTCCGCCTCTGAAAAAACTTGCCATTTGGATTTCCCGGCAAACATTGATTTTCGTGATGTCGCGTGCGGGACGCCTCCCTCTGAATCCCACGTCAGCGCTGGTTTGTTTATGAGAAAACGACCTGGTGGTTTTCTGCAAATTTCTTCAACGTTATCACGTAATTATTAAAATGGTTAACAGATGTATCGTAGGAGGGTGTAGCAACACCAATCATGATGGGATTAGTACTCATCGTTTCCCAAAAGACCGGACAATGAGAGAGAAATGGGAGCGCTTCGTGCGAGGCACCCGGAAGCCGAGGACCAAAGCAGAGCCGAGAAAAAGACCAAGAAAATCGGCGATTCACAAGTCGACTGTTGCCAGGGTAAGAAATAAGAGAGACTATACTCTAAATTAGGAGTTCCTGTGTTTGTGTGGTACACGGATAATGTTATTTATTGACACACACAAAAGTAAACAACACGAAAGCGCTGGGCGATTAATACACTTACTTCACATGTATCGAGGGATAGACGGCGGGTCAGGGCTTGAGATCTTGGGACCTGTCAAACACGGTAAACGTATATACAGCCCTGCTTAGCCGATTCCATGTGTGTAGCTTATGAAATCTTTCTCCTACAGTAGCCAGTACCCTTCTAAATGAAGAAATATATAAATACATAATAGTAATTAGAAAAAAATGATTTATGCAACAATAGATAGATGAGCATTGATACATGAATCCATGGGTTTAGAAGCTCAGGTGACAATTCCATATTTCAATGCAAAATCGCTCGCTGCTAAACTTGGTCTACACAGGCTGTGCACTGAAACCGTGCAGGATCTCGCAGCCTGCTGGCGCTTCCGCACGTGACGTCACGAATCTGGCTCCAGACTCCCTTGGGATTTTTCCAGACGCATTTTGTTATTTTATTTTTTTCTGCTGTAGACAGATGGCCTTGTGCAAAATTACCCTTCTGGATGAGTGTGTAAAGGGACAGACTTTCATATAAAAAACACGAAATCGGTCCAGAATATGCACTTTAAACTGCGTAAGCCATGTTTTAGCCAGGTATTTTTTCCTGTCGTTTTTGACGTGCTTCGTTTAAAATAAAATCATTTTTAATTTTAGAAATCTTTTGAAAAAAAAGTATAGCAGTTATCAGCTTATTCTCAGGATTTTAATATCGGTGTCCAAAATGAAAAAGTGGCATCCTGCTATCTCTTGTAATTACAATAGAAGTATGTACCTCAAAGATACAGTGTGTTTAGGGTTTAGTACCCTTTTTGTTCTGAGAGCGTAGAAGATTCCTGTGAACACGGCCCCAAAAAGAAAAAGACAGCACACACACAATCAAAAAATAAAAATAAATAAAATCACACACAGCATCCATTCAGAGAGCAAAGAATGATGAGTTGACATCACAAAATGGCAGTGGCTTTTATTTCCCATTGTTTATTTAAAAACGCTTTTTAAAATATATGATATACCTGAGAGAATTCTTCATTCCTTTTTTCCTGTCACTGATAAACAGATGTGGAGTGAACATCATCCTGCTCTCCTCACACACTCTCATGGATGGGTGTGTATCATTAACATATTTCACACTCGGGTGTGCTGTACATTCAGACTAATCCCATTAGTTCCTAAACTTCAGAGTTCAAATTAGACGAAAATTTAGGGTCATGTGACCAGGGTGCTGGATTAAATATATTGCACTCGTTGATTCGGACCGTTTAGGAAGGACAGTTGAGCCGAGCTCCGATCCGATCTCTCCGATTGACTTTAGTCTGAGTAAACGAATACTCCAGAGTTTTTCAACATAATCTCTATTTTACCGCGTGATGTCTGATGATGTGAGACGTTTCCTTGCGCTGAGGAACAAATTGGAAATCTGTTTCATTTAAAAATTTGCTTATAATGGAAGTCTAAGGGCTGCTGTTCAACTCCTTTGACAGAAATATTTAAAATACACAACGCTGTAGTTGTTACGGTCTAAATATAGGGGTGTGTGTGTGTGTTAACTGATGAAACACACTTGAACATCTTCCGAAAGCTGATCTAATAGAGTTTTATATAACTTTTTGACATAGTAAAGGGAAATAAATTAATTAATTTTAAAAAGGGGAAAAATGTGGACCTGAAGATTAACAATCCTTTTTTTACATTGTGGTGTTCAAGACTGTGACATAAAAATAAATTAAAAAATAAAAAAGAAAGAGAAGGAAAAAGAAAATGGAACCCAAATTAACTATAATAATAATAATAATAATAATAATAATAATAATGTTAAAATTGCTACTTTGGGGTGCATTTTCTTATCTTTTCTTTCTTTTCTAATTGTTTTAATGGCACATAATAATAATAATTATATATATATATATATATATATATATATATATATATATATATATATATATATTTTTTTTTTTTTTTTTTGTGTGTGTGTGTGTGCTATCCACCCTCAAGAGGAACTGCATTATTAATTCACAGCCACAATTTCTTCCTTTTATAGGTAAATTCTCCAGATGTCAGTGTTCCTAACAGCTGGTTTGATTATATTAAATGTTATGAACTTTAGCGTAAAGGTTGATGTTAAGTGTGGAGTTAGTGTTTGCACCTTTTCTTACAGCTGTATGAAACTGAACACGATCGAATTTATCATAAATTTAGCATAAAAACAGGGTGATATTCAGTTGTAGAAGTTAATTATCATCTTACTGCTGTATAACTAATTTTGCACAAATGTTTACTGATGGACTTTAAACAGCTGCCCTTAGACTTTCCAACATCTGTCAATGTGTAGAAAACATCTTCTTGTTCATCTTCAGTCACAGATTTGAATATCGCTGTATTCTTTTCATCTCATCACTGAAGTTTTACAGAATTAGCCCATGTTTTGCTGTAAGTCCATGTTTAACATGCACAACTTCCTTTAGAAACAGCAACACATTTTTTTACATCAGCGTCACACCTTTAGAGGCGTCTTCGCTCGTTTTTTAGGTAGTAGCGATCCACCGAGCCATGAGAGCGTAGATTAGACACACAAACGCATGCATACAGAGCCAAGATTAGACACTGATGAACATTAAGCTAAGCTCAGCCTTGGGGTTTTTTTTTTTGTCTCAGAGACAGACAGACAGACAGACAGACAGAGGGATGGACAGACGGATGGACGTGTGCATTCCCAGGCCCAGGCTCATGCAGTTGCAGCAGAAGCAAGTGTGTGAGGTTCAAACAAATCAGACAAGCAGCATGCGTTCGGTCAGAGCATGAGGAAAGCTCATTGCATAGACGTTCTTGCTACAAAGCTTGGTTTTTTGTGTTTTTTTTAATCAGGAGGAAAAAAGCAGAACTCTACACTTGGCAAGAAATAAAGAAAGAAACACCCTGAAAAACCTTTCCACCTTTCCTCTCCATGGCCTGCCTGTTTGACTCCACATGTGCACCGATAAGGCTTTGCTTTTTTTTCCTATCAGTCCCTCCATTGGATCAAGCACCCTAAGGCAGAAACACACTAACGGCGGGCGGCTCTGAGTGAGGGTACGAGGCACGGGGATCTCCGCGAAAAGGGGGCACTTTTTGTTTTTTTTTAATCATCTAAAAATTCGACATGCACATTCACGGTGCACACAAGCACACATCCTGTTGTAGAAAGGGTTCTAGAGCTACGTATATGCAGGGTTTTTTTGTTTTGTTTTTTACACGGTGATGGGAATCAGTTCTCGAACGTCCAGTATACGAGCGCTGCATATCCATGACATATCATATACTGAAATCATTTTTTTGTGTGTATTTACATTTCATCCTTACTTATGGTCAGAATAAAAACGCAAAATAAAACAAAAAAGTACAAAACAAACAAACAAACAAACAAAAATTGAACAATTGCACCTTGCAGGTGGGTTTATAGACAACAGATTCTCAGTTTGTTGTTGTGTAACATCTTTTTTTTTCCCAACAGTAAAATCCACTCTGCTGGTGACCTGAAGTGAGGTTCTGGTTTCCCGGGCTCACTTAGAAACCCAGTTCTGTCAGCTACATTCAAGTCCATGACACTCTCTCCGATGTCTCTCACACACACACACACACACACACCAATCGCTCTCAAGCTAAACTACTACAGCTGCGTCCTCTACGTCAGCTTTCAAACCCGAAGCATCAAGCTGTGCATGTGTGTGTGTGTATGTATGTGTGTGTGTGTGTGTGTGTGTATGTATGTGTGTGTGTGTGTATGTGTGTGTGTGTGTGTGTGTGTGAGAGAGATAACAACTAACGTTTCTGCACTTTTACCTCGTCGTACATCTCTGTACACACACTGGAACAAAGTGCCTCGCTGATAAGCGCTCCTCCCATGTTCATTTGAGTCTTGTGTTGTGTGAGGTATAAGTAGATTGTGTTTCGGGTTTTTTTTAAAACAATTTCAGTCTCTTTTGCATTATTTTTCCTGTTTTTTTTCATGTCAGTCTTTGTTCATTAAAAAAAAGAAACAAACCATTAAAAAAAGAAAATATTCCTGTTATGTTGTTGTAAATTCATTGTCTGGATAAAAGGACGGACAATCGGACAGATATACAGACAAACAGAAGGAGTTGGCTTCTGGTTACAAACTGTTCATGAGGTGAAAAAAGAGGTGAAATTCTTGTCTTGAGTTTTTTTCTTTAACATACACTGCACGCATGGTCAAAAAAGTGACTACGGCTGTTTTTTTCTTTCTTACATAACAGTTAAGCACCGTAAAACTGACAAACGAATGAACGAACAAAAACATCAAGATTAAAAAAACAAAAAAAACAGAAATCGCTCCAACTTTTTAAACTTTGTTCTGGAGTCCTGAAAGTCATATTGTTTTTTTTTTAAGTTTCATTTTCTCACTTTTTTTGTTGTTGTTAGAATTTCTGAATATATATTTTTTGTCTCTCAAATAAAATTAGACACAAAAGGTCGAGCAGCTTCATCACCCCCCTGCTGTTATCCACACAAACCCAAGACTGATGTCAAAACTGGCAACGCCGCTACCATCATCATCATCATCATCATCATCATCATCATCGTCATGGTGATTCTTTGATGTGGGATTTGATTTCTCATGCTTTTGAGGCGGGGCTACAGGAATCTCAGACGAAAGTGGGCGGAGCAACAGACCACAGTTGATCCATCGAGAAGGATGAGCCTCCGTTCTGGTTTGCTTTTCGACCTCAGTGATCTCTGACCCTCTTTAAGCTCTCCCGGTTCACAAAACATCGCGGTGGCATGTGGTGTGGGCGTGGCCAAGGCTCAACCTTATCTCGTAAAGGAGGGGCTTATCCACTGGTGCAGGACAGGATATTATAGGGGTGATGAGTTTCACAAAGTATGAGCATTTGATGTGGGTTTTTTTGGAGTAGAAACATGGTGGTGGTAGTTGTGGTAGCTGTAATACTGATTCTGAGAGGTTTCTGAGGAGGCGGGGCTTCCGATAGAAGCTGCCACATGTATATAGGTACTGTATATATGAATAAATGACGGGAGGAAGGGATTGGTTATTTCCTAATCAACGAACATGGCGGTTTTAGGATCGAAGACAATTCATGATCAAACCCACTTTCATGGATTTCAAATTTTTCACAAAATATTCCAAATACAAGGTGGTGTTGTAGCTGCTGTTGTTTGACGCCCTTTTTTGGCCTAACCTCTGTCAGATCTTCGTTTTCCCCATCAAATCTGTGTTTGCTGCTTGATTTTTAGAGCAGCAGCACTTTCTTGTTCCTTCCGTTTCCTTTAGTTTTTTTCTTTCAATTTCCACTCAAGTTGGCGTCCGTTTTTAATGGAATGGAAACAGGGACTTCCAAATTTCCAATGTGTCGACTGGTCCCATTAATTTGTTTTCCCCATTTCTAAAAAAAAAAAAATTAAAGAAAAGAAACAGGGAAACTGTCCTCTGTTGTCCTCTCAGCCTGACTTTGAGTGAAAAAGATGATAAGTGAGGATGAGGAGGATGAGGAGGATGAGGAGGAGGAATGGTCGGCTCTCTTGTCTACAGAGGCGTTCATGATGAGAGCGAGAGCTGAGGGAGAGCCGAGCCAGTGTGTTCGTTGATTTTTGAGGGATTTCTTCGTGTTCCTGCTCATGAATACATCAGTGTGTTCAAGAATGAATGTGTGTGTGTGTGTGTGTGTGTGTGTGTGTGTGTGTGTGTGTGAGAGAGAGAGAGAGAGAGAGAGAGAGAGGAGGGGGCTGTGAGGTAGCTGCTCTCTGTTCAGAGGTGAGGTAGAGCCTGTCAGCACAGAGGCAGTTGTGGAGCCACAGCCAGAGGTGTGCCCGAACTGAGGTACGAAAAAAAATCATAATTAAACAACAATACCATAAAACAGCCAGTTCAACATGTCACTAACCTGCCTGCTCTGTCTGTCACTGCGTGTGTGTGTGTGTGTGTGTGTGTGTGTGTGAGACGCTCAGAGCGATGTCTGTGCCCAGATGGTGGAGATGGTTTTTGAGCAACAGCACTGCAGTGCATACAGTAATGAGGCTTTACAGGTTTCTGAGGTGTGTGTGTGTGTGTGTGTGGTCTGGGAGGAACATAATACTATTCAGTGCTTTTCATGACCCCCGTTACCGTACGAGCCTGAATTTATTCTCAGGTTTTACACTCGCACTGGTTGCTATAGTAACAAGGCAGGTATCATGAGGTTCGGTAGTTTTGATGATGTGGGCGGAGCTGGTGGAAGCTCACTATCACTATAAAGCTTAGCTAGCTATCGACATGGATAGCTCACTGTAGGGTTTTTTTTCGTTTCCTTTTACAACATATTAGGGACAGGATGTACTGATCTGAAGATGATGGAAATATTTTGGGTTTTTCACACTGATCCGTGGAGTTTAGGCTGTGAAATGTTGAGCGTGCATATTTCGTTATGGCTGGGTTACTCGCCTGAACTGATCATTGCATCATCAGGTTTTCTTTGGCTAATCAGACACGAGGTACGCCACCACACCTGCCGGAGCAACTGGGGGTTCAGTGCCTTACTCAAGGGCATTTCAGCCAATCCTGATGGTTCAGGGAATCGAACCAGTGACCTTTTGGTCCCAAAGCTGTTTCTCTAACCATTTGGCCACGGCTTCCCCTAAAGAGCATGCATATCACTGGAAAATTAAATCTGTCTTTCAAATGCCCTTTTTTTTCCTTTTTGCACGCAGGTTTTACAGAAGGATGAATGGTCTAACAATAAACTTTGTTTTAACAATACACTATTCATCTTGGTATAATGTGATGAATTATTCTTCTACCGTAAAACATTTCACATTGTAATGGAGTAATTTATCTTTATAAGGTTACATCATGGTCAACTTGTGTCATAATACCATGAAGGCATCTTGTTCACACTAACACTGTTCTAATATCACAACTACAAAATTGTACAAGAATTGCATTTTGGGTTTTTTTTTTTTCAATTTTCCTTACACAGATATTATTTTGGTTTGTACCTACCCTGCCTGAGAACAAATATATTAGGTTCAATTATTTCACAAAATATCACCAAACTAGCATCCTTCATTGAATTCAACCACCGCAAACCCTGACCAGGCAGTTACTAAGGAGGAACAAACGCTGTATGCTCATGCACATTAGCGTCTATGGTCTTTGTTTACTCCACAAGCTTCATATCTAACTGCTCACTCATAATTCTCTGAAAGTTAAACCTCTAGGACCAACCAGACGCCCTGTAAACCTTTCTGATCACAAAACAAACAAAAATTTTATTCAATAACGTTAACGCGCCTCTTTTTTTGTATCGGTTCAGAACATCTTCATGTTCACGTTCGTATTCGGTTACATCGCTAATTTAAATCAGAGGCTCAGAAATGTATTTGAAGCCGAACACACACACTCTCGAGCGTCGGAACTAAAACTCCAGGCAGGACCACAAACTAACAGATCAGGACTGTGGTGTGAATCTGCATTTGTTCTCTGCTTTTAAAACGTCCCAATGCCATTCTGAGTAGCTTTTAAGTAAATATAGCCGATTTAGTGATAAAATTTTCCTCCCAGCCAGCACACGGGCTCACTGTGATCAGTGAAATGAGGTCTATTCGAGTCATGCTATGACACTACAACTACTCCTACTACTACACTGATCTGCTTGTTGTGTGTGTATGAAAGAAAAACAGAAGGAGAGAGACAATGGTGATCATCACTAGTGGTACCAGGGTGAGTTTAAACGACTGAAATGGCGTGACCACTGGCTAACAAATCTAGCGCTGGTTTAGCGCCTGGTTTTTAGACACGCCCTGTGCAACAGAGCTGCTCCAAGTAGCTGGTGTGAGAGTAGTGTATGTGTGTGTGTGAGTTGAAGTGTTCCGACTTGAGGTTAGACGTGTGTGTGTGTGTGTGTGTGTGTGTGTGTGTGTGTGTGTGTGTGTATCCATAGCTGCTAAGGTTCAGTTTCAGGTAGATTGATCTAAGACGTAGCGCAGGTACAGAAGGGCCACCTGTAAATCGGCTGATGGAGAAAATCTAAAGAAGGAGGTATTGAACCCTCCGTCAAAAGCAAACGTAGAATAAGAATAAATAGCCATTTCTGCAAAACATCGAAGGAGAATACGAGCCCCGGAGAAGGTCCTGACGCCGCCTCTGCCATCATGCTGCTGGTGTGTTTGACGCGTGGGAAGGCGGATGAGGTGGGACCGGGACCAGGACCGTGTCGACGTTTTTAAAAGGACGGAGATGGTCAGGTCAGGTGTGTCCATTTAAAAAACAAAAAAAACAAAAAGCAAAAAAAAAAACCCTGCAGTTCCTTTCTAGCGCTCAGACTTCCTGGTCCTCGAAGACCTCGAGGAAGAGTGGAGGGAACAGCTCAGTGGGACACTCCACCTTCATGTGCAGGAAACGGCTGGCGTGGCACGCACCGATCATCCGCAGGTCCGTCACCTTCATCAGCAGCTTGGGCCAGAAGTGGGGAATGTTGTGCTTGCGATAGTTGATGTAGTGCTCAAACGCCAGCAGGTACGTCTCCTGGCACTTCTCGATCTTCTCCATGCATGTCAAACCTGAGCGGTCTGGAAAAAAAAACAAAACTTAATGAGCTGATTAGCGGTTTCTCTTTACACCAACGGAGTGAGACTGATCTCACCTGGACACTGTAGATTTATTCCTAATATAATATCTGCTACTGTGATCATGAAGACTCTGATGCCCATAATGAACATCACTTCAACACATGAAAGGTGATGATACACGGGGCAACCTTTTGGGCGATGTTGCCAGGCAACTGCGCTTCGACACTTTCCCGGTGAGATTGGGGCAACATCATTTCTATCGGAACAATTTTGATCGTTTTGGGCAACTTTTTAAGATCATCCAATCAGAGTGCTAGCAGCAAATCACATGACCACCTGAGAGCTTCTGAAATTTTCAACAAAGACAGCAGCGTCTCCAGCAGCGGAGCGAAGAAAAAGAGAGACGACTTATATCTTTTTATGGCAGTAAGTTGCTGTGTGTAAACCCAAAGTGGTGAATTTACCTCATCAAGTGTTTAGAAAACCAACAGACATCTATATTAATGCTCAGGTTGGAATTTTTTCAGCTAAGTGTAAACTGCCGTTAGCTAACCACCGCTCCATAGAGATTGAATGGGATTTAGCTAACTAGCGGTGGTTTTTGCTAACATAGCTGAAAGTTATCACTAGCTATGTCGGGATAACGTTAGCGCTCTTGTGTTGAGTTGTAATAGAGATCGTGTAATTTATCGTCTGATGTAATTCACATCCAGAGCACGACTACCTGTGGAACCCGAGGGTGAAACACTACAAACTTCAGGATCTAAAAAAGAAAGAAAGCCTTTCAGGAGCTCTGCCACGCCCTTTTCCTCCTCAGCAGCATCTCCTGCTCCATGTCCTTTTGTCTTTTTTGCTGAGATGAGAATGAAACGATGATGTTTTTGTGATGGATGTGTCAGTTATTAGTTATAGCAGATGTGATTGAGGCGAGTAGCATTTTTAAAGAGATTTAAGGTGTTTATTATTAACAGAATAATGCGGTTATTTTGACTTATAAATGTTAAAATAATGGTAAATTATCTTTTGACCAGAGGATCTATTCAGTTTTGTTCCAGAAGTGATACTTACTTGAGTGAAATAAAGGCTGAAGCCGAGACAAAAGTGACGCTGTAAATGTTTCAGTGTCCATCTTTGCGGTGTCTGTCTCCCTGGCAACAGATTTGCTCTTATCTGATTGGTTGTTGACAATTGTCTGTTGCCTTAATTTCAAACCTTTTTTTGAAAAATTCTTATTTAACAAAAATAAGAATTATATTCTTCTTGCTGCTCCTTTCCAATCATGAAGAGAGTCACTTTGATCTATGTATCCTGAATTATGTTCTAATTCAATACTGTATGTTGTGCATTTTCATGAAAGGAATGAATAAAAGTAATTAGTTGCCTTGTGTCTCACCTGGTTGTCCGTTGCTGGTAACATCGCCCAAAAAGTTGCCCCATCTATCATCACCTTTAGTGCTGTTTGACTTTACACAAGCTTGGACACAAATGATTCTTCTGTTCTTCGTACTTGTCTACGTATGATGAAGCACACGGCTTCTTCAAGACACCGACTATAGAATATCCACATTACAAGTGCAATGGAAACGCATAAGCAATACTAAGAAGAACGTGGAAAGGTTTGTGCGAAGAAGCCCAAGTAATTGGAGCACAGAGCTAATTATTGGAGGCCAAGCAGAAGCTGTGGAGGTACTCACTGTGTTTCTAGTGTTTCTTCTTATTCTTCATCTTCTGGCTAGGGTGTTTATAGCAGCCCACAGAACCGTATAGTAAAAAGTTTTGAAATTTGGCACACTGATTGGCAACAGTCCTCTAATTCTTTTCACCAAGTTTCATGTTTGTACTTTGAGTGCTCTAGCGCCACCAATGGGTCAATTTTTGAGGTGCATTTATGCATGTACCTTTTGAACCGTATGCCCGAATTTCAAAAGTCAGGTAGTGTCTCAAGATCACTCTTTGAAGGTCTCGGTCTCGTCTTGGAATCGATCGCATGTTTACTTGGTCTTGTCTCGGTCTCAGACATAGAGGACTCTGGATTTTATTTCAAGACCGGTCAAGACCACAACTACAGGGATTTCACAAAATTTCCTGTGCATGGTCTGTTTTATTTGTGAACATCGTTACTGTGTTTGGATGTAAAATTTCCTGCTTCAAATGCAACCAACAACATGACACATTGCGAACATGAAAATATTCTTTCTATTAATGGCCTTCACCCCTCCCCCGCCCCCTTCACACCCACTGGTCTGGTTTTGGTCTTGACTCGGTCTAGGTGGTCTCAACTACAACACTAAAGTGAGGATTGAAAATGAGGCACCATTTGATTTCTTGGCTTAAGCCAAGTTCGATGCCCCCCCTTGAGCTCAATTTCTGCCATACTGAATTTCTGCCATTTAGGATTTCATCAGAAACGTTTAAAACACAGGTTTTCACAGGTCAAAATTTTGTCTAATCTTCATGCAATTTGTCAAATGCTACAATCTCCAGACCAAACCTCAGAAAAACGTTTTTTTTTTTTTATTTACCAAAATGTTCACCCATCATAGCCAGTCAAAGTTAGCGGCAAAGCTGCCAAACAGGAAGTAAGGTCATATCTCATCAAAGCTTTGGTGTATCAAAACCAGACTTGGTACAAGGACTTGGGACCCCATTTTGAGGAAGCTCAAAAAGTTTGTGTCATTTGACCACTAGGGGGCACTGCAGTGATCAAAAATGTATTTGGGCTAAAAACTGTTGCTGTTTTTGTCTTCAAGGTGAATGCATGCCAATTTGTCATGCCAGCCTAATCGATGTGGCTGCCATATTAGATTTTACTGAAAGGTTTAAAAAATTTTCACAGGCCACAAATTTTGTCCAATCTTCACCAGATCTGGCACAGATGATCTTCAGATAAAGCCTCATGAAAATGATCAGATGGATTTTTGATTTTCAAAGCCATTTGTCCACTACACCTTAATGAAGTGAGCTCATGTCTCTGCCACTCTTTGGTCAATTGATATGAAACCTGGTGCGAGTGCGTGGCCCCATCATCGCTGTTTAGGGCTCTATTTGATATTGTGCTTGTCTAAATCCAGTGATTTCATTATGGTGAGACAAAACAATGCACATTTTGGAAGTACAGCCAGATTTAAATACTTATTTTATCATACATTGCATGTTTTTTCTCAAGGACTCACATGGACAAGAAAACTAATCTATTCGGAGCAGACAGCATTCCCCTGTGGAGTGCTTTATTCTCACTTGTCCCCCAACACGCGATCTCACTCATCAGAAGATTTAAAAAAAGAGCTTGATGACACTCTGAAAAGTGAGATGTTTGGAAGCTCTTCCATGCACAAAAAAGGTGAGAGCGACACATTTTAAAAATAGGAAGTGTAAAAGAATCCAAAATTAATCACAAACTCGGCTTCACAGACCTGAGGAACGTGATTTCTACATAAACTTCTCCTTATTCTAGACCAATAAGTCTGTATGAACCAAAGGAACCAAATTAGAGCGATGATGATCATCTCAGTCACTTACAATTACAAACCGTTAGCTCTGAGCTGTCAGTGCCATACCTGAGCTCATGAGCAGCACGGCCTGCAGCAGCGCCACCTCCGTGTCGTCCAGGTTGAACTGCGCGAGGCTCTTGCCCAAGTCAAAGATGGCGTCGGAGACCACGCCCAGGCCACCGTTCTTCAGCTGCTCCCTCTTCACGGCCATCTCTCCACTCAGCGTTAGAGTCTCACTCTCGGGGTCGTACCTCACCGCCGCCCGCAGAGACATGATCTCCATACAGCAGCCCTTCAGCAGAATGATCTGATCCTCACAAGGCAGCTACACACACACACACACACACACACACAATTTGAGTATGTCATTTTTAAAGCATAACTCACTACAGACCAAACTAAACAAAATAACCAGAAGAAGCACAAATAAGATCCACATCACTGAATTACATGTGAATCGTCAATAAGAGTAGAAGCCATGATGTTTATCTTCAGCATATGCACATTCGATGTTAGATTTCAAAGCTTGATATAAATGACCTCAATCACATATTATCATCCTATCAGTCTTTTATTTTTCCTTTTTAAATTGCTTTCATATGACGGTGTATTTGGGCCATTGATAGCCAAATAATAATAATAATAATAATAATAATAATAATTGGAGCTAAAGGAGGGGGTAATATTCCTAGAGAAATAAATACAGAGTATGTACTACAAGGAAAAAAAAGTTTTAAATTTACAACAAATAACTCGGATAGTCTCTGAGATTATCTCTGAAAAGCCATAAATTTGCAAGAAAAAAAATCAGAATTTCTGTGATTAATCTCAGAATTTCAGAGTTTTTTTCCCATAAATTTGTGACTTTTTAGTCTCAGAAATTCTGAGTTTTTTTTTTTCTCATGTCAGGGTGCAGGCACTTATGGAAGCAAGCGCAGGGGAGAACGGGTGCGTCGCAAACTGTCAACAAATCCAAATCTGGAAGCCGATGTCATAGTCAGGGATGGGCAAGGGTCGGTCGATCAGCGAATGGGATGTCAGAGGGCAGGCGAGGAAACGGAGTCAGGAAATAAATGTAAACAGAGTCTAAACACAAGTAGTCAGGCAGACCGTCAGAAGGCTCGGTCAGGTCAGGTACTGGGACACACAATACTTCGCGATGTGTGTTTGTGACTGCTGCGTTTATATAGGGGAGTGACTGCAGACTAATGAGAGACAAGTGTACTTGTTAATACTCAGGAGATGAGGGGCGCTGTGGTGTTTGGGAATTGTAGTCTGCAGCGGCCATGTTTGGAGGCGGCGCCGAACTCAGGTTTTCAGCACTGTTACTGACATCTTGGAAATTTGTGACATCCATCCATCCATCCATCCGTCCATACATCCATACATACATCCGTCCATCCATCCATCCGTCTATCTATCTATCTATCTATCTATCTATCTATCTATCTATCTATCTATCTATCTATCTATCTATCTATCTATCTATCACTTTTTCTGTATTTGGGTTCCAGATTTTTTTACGCTGATAAATCATGTATTTTTGTTTTCTCATAAACACGAGTCAAAACAATTTTCACTTCTACAAATGAGTCCGTGTTTTGTTTTGTTTTTCCTTTATTACATTTGCTGTTATTTCAGCTCTGTGATACAGCTTTGCCTTTCATGGAGTTTTCTGGGTGTTGCCGAATGCAAATCAGCTGTACCGTGGTACGCACCTGGTACTTTAGGGGTGACTGGAATTCAACATGCACATGAGTGTGAAGAATACATGTTTCTGAAACATTTGTAAATCCGGCAGAAAGTTTTTCCCTGACACAAATATTTACACACAGCTTTAGGAAAAGATCAAATAAAGATAAACGCGGCTCGATGTTTCGGCTCCAACAAGTGAATCCAATGCTGTCTTTGTGTTTGGCAGTTTGAGCATGTCAATAAATATATACTCTATTACACATCTGGATTTCACAAACATTCATTTCAGTTGTAAGTAATACGAATGTAAAGAGTTCGTCTGTAGTCACTTTTAATGAGCAGTTAAATAAAAAGCAGCTCTGAGAAGCACTCAGAGTCGAACCCACCCTGCGCTGTGCTGTCAAATCCACAACACAGAGAGAAAAGAAAGAGAACATTAATAACACATCATAACGAGGGGCTCAGATCAGTTGCTATAGCACAGTGTTATGAAATTAATAATTTACTTTAAATGTCCTTGGTTTATTATTTAAGAGAAATCAAACACAGTGGAACACGGGTTCATTTTATATGAAATATGAGACGTGAAAGATCTCGGAGACAGTACGGGTCGTCTCTGAGTCGGGCCACTGAGCAGGAAGACAGTGGCTCGTTCTTCCTCAGTCTCCGTGTGTGTGTGTGTGTGTGTGTGTGTGTGTGTGTACATTCAGTGTGCAGACAATAACAATGTCCTTGCCATACATGAACTGTGTAGTCTACAGGACAAGAATGTACACACTCGCTGTTTAAGGTGCGCGGCTCGTAGGCTAAATATGGACAATACGCCTCATAGCAAAGACGAATGTAGTGGTGCGGAGGAACACACTCTTATCCTTTAAAGTTCACTCCGTTCCCATGCAGACACACTTAGTCTCTCAGCTTAAGTGTGCGTTATTACCGCTCTCGCTGTTTAACTTTACTTTCAGTTATAGTTTCAGATATCTTTTTTCTATATTTTCGAAATATTTACACGCATCCTGTATTTTCACATCATTCCACATGAGATCATACTGGTGTATACTGGTGGGAAGGCTTTTCCTGATTTGCTTCAATGATGTAATGATTCACAGTGAAACATGAAATATTTCAGACATTTTTATTTGATAATTTGACCCCAGAGGGCGGCACGGTGGTGTAGTGGTTAGCGCTGTCGCCTCACAGCAAGAAGGTCCGGGTTCGAGCCCCGGGGCCGGCGAGGGCCTTTCTGTGTGGAGTTTGCATGTTCTCCCCGTGTCCGCGTGGGTTTCCTCCGGGTGCTCCGGTTTCCCCCACAGTCCAAAGACATGCAGGTTAGGTTAACTGGTGACTCTAAATTGAGCGTAGGTGTGAATGTGAGTGTGAATGGTTGTCTGTGTCTATGTGTCAGCCCTGTGATGACCTGGCGACTTGTCCAGGGTGTACCCCGCCTTTCGCCCGTAGTCAGCTGGGATAGGCTCCAGCTTGCCTGCGACCCTGTAGAACAGGATGAGGTGAATTTGACCCCAGAACTGTATTTAAAAGAATAAATGAATGAATCTGTAGTAGTTTTAGCTTCAAAGAATGCTTTTATCTAGAAGAAGAAGCCTTTATTTTGGTCACATGCGCATTCAAAGACTGCAAAATTCCTCCTCTGCATTTAACCCATCTGAAACAGTGAACACACAAGTGAGCAATGAGCCCATACATGTACCCACAGCAGTGGGCAGCCATGTGACTGCGCCCTGGGGATTAGGGGCCTTATTCAAGGGCACTTCAGCCATGATACAGAGGGAGGGGAAAGTGCTGTTCATTCACTCAACTCCCCTCACATTATTCCTGCCGGTCCTGGGAATTGAACCAGCGACCCTCTGGGCTTAAGGCTGCTTCTATAAAACTATTCAACATCTGTATTTGTCCTAAATGCAATTATTAATTTAATAAGTATTAATATTTCGATAATTTTGTGAAACCCCAACTCTCCCCATCTGGACTAATGAATCCCCAATTCTCCAGCATACATTACACCAGAGAAAGGAGGAGGAGTCGAAGAGAAAATACTTTTAAGTTTTGATTGATAAAGTATTGAACTGCACAAACCTTACTGCAGTGTCCAACTTCATGGCTCCAAAGGAAGTCGGTTACTCGAAGGGCCAACATCAAACTTCTGATGTTATCTAAAACCTGACTGGTTGAAATTAATTTATGGGAAATACAAACTGTCCCAGGTCTCCCCCATTCCAAGTCTCCCCACCATCCCCTATGACTTCAAGCTGGGAAATTCTGACTGCTCTTGAGCCCCCCCGAATATTACCCCCCCCCCCCCCCTCAACTCTATTTTTTAAATATGCCATTGTATGTTTTATTGATTGGACTGCTTTTAATTGTTAAAACATTATAATAAGGTTAAATTTCATTCTTCCTTCTGTTATGAGGAAAGGAGAACAGATGAATTCTTTAAAGTATGGTACTGTATCTGATGTTAAAATCAGTCAAATTAGGCCAATTTTAAAATGATTGTTAAGGCTGTGGTGTGCGCATGTTTCTGCCTAGGCACTGCCCTCCTCCTTCATTACCATGGAAGCGGGTGATGGAACACACTGGTTTTTAATTTGCCTGTCAGGACTGCAGAGGTTAAAAGGCTGGCCCAAACCTACCGACGAGGCCAGTGGGCCAGACGAGAGCTTATGGTGTATCTGTGTGGTGTGTTGGATGTTGGGTTGGAGCTCTTGTGTGTTGTTGACTGTGTATAGTGTGTTGGCAGTATTTTTGCTGTATGTTATTCTGACTGGTCACCCGTTTCTGAGGGCCCTACTCAAGGTGAATCCACGGAAAGCTGCAGGTCCTGACAACATACCAGGGCAGGTGTTCAGGGAATGTGCTGACCAACTGACGCACATCCTCACAGACATCTATAACACCTTCCTGAGCCAAGCCATCGTACCTCAGTGCTTCAAAGCCACCACCATCATACCACTGCCAAAGAAGTCACCAACCTCAACACTCAATGACTACAGACCTATAGCACTCACCCCCATCATGATGAAGTGCTTTGAAAGGCTGGTTAAAGAACACATTGCATCTAGACTCCCTGCTGCACTTGACCCACTCCAGTTTGCATACCGCCCCAATCGCTCCACTGATGATGCCATACCGACTGCACTTCACGTTAGCCTGGACCATCTGGAGAACAAGAACGTGCGGATGCTCTTCATCGACTTCAGCTCCACCTTCAACACAGTCATTCCCCAACACCTGGTAAGGAACTCTGGCCCACTTGGCATCAACACCACACCGTGCAATTGGTTACTGGGCTTACTCACAGACAGACCCCAGACAGTACGAGTCACAAAAAAGTCCTCTGAAACCATCATCATGAACACTGGAATCCCCCAGGGCTGTGTTCTGACCCCTTTGTTGTTCACCCTGATGACCCACGACTGCTGTGCCAAGTACAACTCGATCCACATCATCAAGTTTGCAGATGACACAACAGTGGTGGGCCTCATCAGCAACGACGACAACTCAGACTACAGAGAGGAGGTAAACCAACTCATTGCCTGGTGTGATAACAACAATCTACAACTGAACGTCAACAAAACAAAGGAGATCATAGTTGACTTCAGAAGGAAGCATTCACCTCACACCCCACTCACCATCCGTGGCAGCACTGTGGAGTCTGTGAAAGGCACCAAGTTCATGGGGTGCACATCACCGATGACCTGACATGGACTGCTAACACCATCTCCCTTGTCAAGAGGGCACAGCAACGCCTACACTTCCTGCGACGAATGAGGAGAGCAGACCTTCCACCCCCATCCTCACAACTTTTTACAGAGGTGCCACTGAGAGTGTCCTTACCAGCAGCCTCTCAGTCTGGTATGGCAGCTGCTCTGTCTCCGACCAGAAGGCCCTCCAAAGAGTGGTGAAGACAGCAGAGAAGATCACCAGAACATCCCAAACACCCATACAAGATCTGTACCAGTCATGCTGCAGTAACAGAGCCATCAGCATAATCAAAGACCCCACCCATCCTGCATACACCCTGTTCTCCCTTCTACCTTTGGGTAAACGCTACTGAAGTTCACGGTGCTAGACTGCCAGACTCAGCAATAGCTTCGTCCCACAAGCCATCAGAATACTTAACACACTTAAGTAGATCACATGAGCATGATGGACTCAGGACTGTTGGACCCATTAACATACACAGACTGTTACAAATGACGACCCCCTTAACGCACATACAGATTGTTGAAATGCTGCTATCTGGTATAATATGATGCCATCCTGTGCAATATCTTGTTATCCTGTGCAATAATTCAATGCCATCACTATGCACTTTATCATCACCCACCAGTGTTATGGCTCTTATCTATTTTTGTGCAATATGTTCTCTTGTGCAATGTTTATTTGGGCCCTACTGTCACTGTCTGTCGATCTGTGTCTGTGTTTATAGTACAATATCCAAGTCTGTTTAGCTGTCTAGTATGTTTACTGATTGTTGTCTAGTGTGCACTTACTGTAACATGTTTATTTGTTTATTGTACATACCAGCACATTGGATTGTGGGGAAACGTAATTTCTTTCAGCCGTGCACTGCTTGTTGTGTGGTCTGAATGACAATAAAGTTTGACTTTGACTGTGTAGTGCATGTGTGTGGAGCATTTACAGTGTGTGTAATAAAATTAATTTTATTAGTTTTATAAATAACTAACTAGTCACATTCGTAATGTTACACACACACACACACACACACACACACATAAATACAAACACAATAGCTATAAAAAGTTTACACACCCCATTAAAATGATCGTTTTTTCTGATGTAAAAAAATGAGACCACGATAAATAATTTCAAAACTTTTCCCACCTTTAATGTGACCTATAACCTGTACAATTCAATTGAAAATCTGTTTGGGGGAAAAACATAAAAAAAAAAAAACGTACAATAAGCTGGTTGCATAAGTGTGCACACCCTTAAACTAATACTTTGTTGAAACACCTTTTGATTTAATTACAGCATTCAGTCTTTTTGGGTCGGAGTCGATCAGCCTGCCACATCTAGACTTGGCAATATATGCCGACTCTTCCTTGCAAAAGCGCTCCAAACCTGTCAGATTGCGAGGGCGTCTCTTGTGCACAGCCCTCTTCAGGTCACCCCATAGATTTTCAACTGGATTTAGGTCCGGGCTCTGGCTGGGTCATTCCAAAACTTTAATTTTCTCCTGGTGAAGCCATTCTTTTGTTGATTTCGATGTATGCTTGGGGTCATTGTTGTGCTGAAAGATGAAATTCTTCTTCATCTTCAGCTTTCTAGCAGACCCCTGAAGGTTTTGGGCCAAAATTGACTGGTATTTAGAACTGTTCATAATTCCCTCCACCTTGACTGAAGCCCCTGTTCCAGCTGAAGAAAAACAACCCTAAAACATGACACTGCCACCACCATGCTTCACCGTGGGTATGGGGTTCTTTTGGTGATGTGCAGTGTTGTTTTTGCACCAAACATATCTTTTGGAATCGTGGTCAAAAAGTTCAAGCTTGTTTTCATCAGAACAGAAGACATTTTCCCACATGCTTTTGGGAGAGTTGATGTATTTTTATTAGCAAAATTTAGCCGGGCCTGGATGTTTCTCTTTGACCCTACCTCATAGTCCAGACATATGGAGAATACGAGAGATTGTTGTCACATGTAGTACACAACCAGCACTTTCCAGAAATTCCTGCAGCTCCTCAGTGTTGCTGTAGGCCTCTCGGCAGCCTCCCTGACCAGTTTTCGTCTTGTCTTTTCATCAATTTTGGAGGGACGTCCAGTTCTCAGTAATGTCTCTGTTGTCCCATATTTTCTCCACTCCTTGATGACAGTCCTCACTGTGCTCCATGGTATATCTAATGGCATGGAAATGTTTTTGTACCCTTCTCCTGACTGATACCTTTCAACAATGAGATCCCTCTGACGCTTTGTAAGCTCTCTGTGAACCCTGGCTTTTGCTGGAGGATGAACTGAGTAAATGTCTGAACTTTATTTGGGTTAATCAGAGTCATTGTAATTGATGGCAGGTGTGAACCCAAAAACACTGAATGCTGTAATTAAATCCAAAGGTGCTTCAACAAAGTATTAGTTTAAGGGTGTGTATACTTATGCAACCAGCTTATTGTATGTTTTTTTTTTATTTTTATGTTTTTTCCCTGAACAGATTTGTTTGTTTTTCAATTGAATTGTACAGGTTATAGGTCACATTAAAGGTGGGAAAAGTTTTGAAATTATTTATCATGGTCTCATTTTTTTACATCAGAAAAAACGATCATTTAAACAGGGCCTGTAGACTTTTTATAGCTACTGTGTGTGTGTGTGTGTGTGTGTGTGTGTGTGTGTATACACACACACACACACACACACACACACACACACACACATATATATACACACAGTAATATTATAATATTATGTAATAATTTGAGGCAGTTCTAATGATTTAGTTATAGTTTTTTTGTTGGTAATTTATTTTACTATTTAAGGTTATTTATGAGACACAGTTACACCTGCTCTCTCTAATTATCCAGCTCCATCATCAACAGCAGCGTAAGGGCTTTGTTGATTGTCTTGTAATGTGCAGAGCGCTGACATGACCGACAGCGGGATTCCTCCACTAATTACACAAACACAAACACGGCTGGTTTAAACACCTCCGGATGAAGACGGGCATTTTATTGCAGTTAGCTGCAGACATTAAACTCAGCAGCTGAGCCAAATGGCATCATTATTATAATTACATGTAATTTAGTCATGTAGTGCACACACACACACACACACACACCTCTGAAAACATGGGCAGTTTTTTGGCAAAGTCGACAACACGTGTGATGGCTGGCGTGA